>NC_049985.1:2398545-2439631 GCF_000003815.2 Branchiostoma floridae | reverse complement strand
GACATCCACAGCCTGTGTCTGCAGCAGCACCATGCAGACCATCAGCTCTGGCAGCGGCACTCCTGAAACATTAACAGTATAGTTAGTAGCACTCCTTGAACTGGAATTGTACAGTTGCAACTGGCAGGACTTCAGGACCTGTAAAATGGCATACACAGTTAGAACTCCAGTGGTATGCATGGCCATAACACAAATGCATGGAGCTGCACCTGAAGCATTCAGATCACCAGGTCCAGCAGCAGAACTCCAGAAACATGATGTTTACTGTTAGAAATCCTAGTGGTAGTAGAATGCAGTAGTACTGTTGGAACATAACCCAAACAAACTGGGTTTGGGGTTGCATTAGGACCATGCAGACCACCGGCTCTAGTAAAGTCACTCGTGAAACATCAATAGCACGTGAATTCTCTTTCCTTTCACTGGGTTTTCAGCACCAAGGACAGGTTGATATGTTTCAACAACGAGGAAGCCGTCTCTGACTTGGTACTATGGACACCAGCACATGGGAGAAGGAGATCATCATCATCATCAAAACTACACAATGTCTACAACTTACCGGAGAGGTCTGCACTTAGGACGCTGGACACCACAGCGAAATGCTTGGCACTGATGGCTGCGAGGCTAGCGGCCACAGGAAGCACGTCCGCCACATGGATACACAGCAGAGCCACGTACTTCCTGAGGAGGGACCCGGCACCCAGCAACTCCAGATCTGCAGGGACATCAGCACCTTCATTCAGCACAGGCACAGGTGGAGAACATGGGGGGGGGGGGGGAGACATGGGGGAGTGAGCAGTGGGAGGTGGGGTTTGTTTTATTAAACTAGTTTAACTATAATATCCAACACAAAAATTGGGCTCACCCAAAATTTCGACTGACCAGCACATGAACAATCCACATTCTATCTGCATAAGGTGACATCATGACAGCAGTGGATTGTTCATTCCTTGACAAAGACTTGTGCTGGTCAGTCTTTGTCAAATTTGGGTGAGTCCAATTTTTGTGATGGATATCACAGTTAAACTAGTTCAATAATGACTTCTACCAACACAGATGAACTTTCAAGGTGATATGTTTTGTTTGATATGTCTATGCATATGGTACTAAAGTATGGGCAAAATTTCCAAACTGTGTGTGGAGAACGTGGGGGGTGAGACATGAGGTTTGTATGGAATGCAGTGATAAATGGTGATATATGTTTTGTTTGATATGTCTATGCATATGATACTAAAGTATGGCTGCAATTTCCAACCTGCATGTGGCTTACCATAGTGCTCAAAGGCTGCTGTTTTCAGTTGGTAGTATGGGAACACAAGTACGTTCCCCCTACTTTGCCCCTGTTGGGGTTATTTGGGGGCTTCATTATGTAGAATCTGATGTAGATGAAGTACCTGAGCAGTTTTCATTTATACATAGGATTTAAGTAGGATACTTTAATTTGTGTTTTGGGGTGAGCAGTGGGATGGGGTTTACAAAACAACCAAACAGCAAAATAAAGACAAAAACAAACAAATCCACAACATTTTCATTTATTAATGTTGCTCAACACATATACAGTAACTGAACAGATTTTCTAGGCTTACCTCTACCTAAAACAAGTAGTACTACATAGGTCAGTAACAAGAACAGCTAGAATCTGATGATCTTTAAGGGTATAAAGCAGTCATCCTAAAGTAAAGTGAAACATGATGCTTTTTTAAATAGCTAGTGGTGGTGCAGTGTGGCTTTGCAACGGCTTGTATTCTTGACCAAGCACACCGGCTCACCCGAACTCTTCTCCATTATCTTTTCTATCAATTAACACATCTATCTTTATATACATCACCTATTTCTGTTCAGCTAACATTTCACTAAAAATTAGTAAAACAGGACACAATTTGACCTGGAATACTTTTAACATGTAGATCATAGGAGTATATGGCCACCTTCGGTTGATATTGACTATCATGGTAAAATCCTAATAGATATCAGTCCTACAGCATCAGCTGTGGCAAAACAGACCTATAGGAGAGTGACAGTCTCTGCTACATAGAGCACATGTAGGCTGACTCAGGTCTGTTTCAGACTTCTTTTTGCAGGATCTACTTTTCTTCCGCCATGCGGATCAGTCTAGTTTCTAATGATTATAGCTGCCTAAACAACGTGCATCTCCAGCTGGCTCAGAGGAGCTGACAAGATAACTTGTCTATCAAAGTCCTGATTTGGTTTTGCTTCACCAGAATTCCACGGTTGTTCCTCCACTAACAGGACAGTCTCTGCCACTGATCTTACGGGTTAGGTGATGTCAACGGTGTCTTGTCACCACCAGCTGTCCCTGTGGTGCCATGGCAACAGCATGAGGATCCTTCATGTCTGAGGCGATGTGTTTGAGGAATCTGCCTGTCTTGTCAAACATCTCCACACGATTGTTGCCACTGTCTGCCACGATGATGTTACCTAATCTGTCTGTACAGATGCCACGGGGATCTGACAGCTGACCATCATTATGTCCATGACCTCCAAACTGGAACAGAAAATCTCCATTTTCACTGTACACAAAGACACAGTGATTGCCAAAGTCTGACACAAGAATGCTCCCTTGTCCATTCACCGTAAGGAACTGTGGGCTTTTCATACCCTGCTGCCAACCCACAGTTCTCACAAGTGTCCCTTCTGGGCTGAACACCAAAACTTCACCATGTGGGCTTTCCTCATCCCCTGTGGTTTGTATGATGAGGATGCGGTTCCTCCTGGTGTCCACGGCAACTCCTCTGAGCCACCCTGTCTTCTGTAGGTCAAACTTCCTCAGCACTTTGCCCTGTTTGTTGTACTGCACTGCAAACTCAGCAGAGTCTGTGGACCCAACTACCCACAGGTTCCCCTGACCATCAAAAGCTAAGTCATTTGGGTCCATCGTTAGTTCACCAGAAAGGAAAAAGAAGAGAGAATAGGAACGTGACACGACTGTTGGGAACTCCCGAACATACGTTCCCTGCAGGGGAAAGATTTGGACCATCTGATTTTCATAGTCAGCTACAAAGATTTCCTCTCCATCTGATACTGTGACACCAGAAGAACTCTTACGCTGGCCTTTTCCCGATCCCTCCCAAATAAATGTTATTACTGGTATTTCCGATTGGTGGTGACTTTCTAGCACACCCTCTTTTGTAACTTCAACTATAGGTGCTGTTGGGAGAGACTTGGTCATGACATGTCCCAACACTGGCACCGGGATGTCTGCAGGCTGAAAGACGGCAGGCTGGATTTGCACTAGGGCAGGCGCTGCTTTTCTTCTGTATTTTCTGATGATTTCTGTTGAGATGGTTTCCTGACTAAGTAAGTTGATCCCTCCTTGCTCCAAAGCCAGTAGTGCATGCTGGCTGGCACCGGACATTTCAAGGATATCTGTTTCTACCCTTGTTGCTTCTTCCATTAGCATGTCAGTATTTTTTTCGAAATCTTTGTCAGCTTTAGACAACAAAAGGTCTTTGTTTTCTGCAAGTTTTTGCACCATGTTGTCATAGGCTTGAATAATGCTGCAGCGTGTTTGTGATTGTTGCACTTTGAGGCTTTTAATTGTCTCTTTATAAGTACAAACAAGACTATTGCAAGAGTTTAAAATGCTATGCAACTCAGATATAAGTGCTTCAATTTGAGCCCTCCTTTCCTGTACAGCTTTCTTCAGGGTTATTATAAAGTGAGTACTGTGTGTTTCATCCAAACACTCAGTACAAACTGGTGTGTTACATTGTTTACAGTAGAGTTTGACTTCTTCTGAAGGGTGCTGGCTGCACTTGTTTTCCACCGTTTCTTCTGACAGTGTTGCCTGGTTTTGCAGTCGCTCACACAAACTTACGGCCAGGTGATTATTATGCAAACCCGTGACCCCTTCACATGGTAGCTTGGCCCCCTGACGGCAGGTTGGGCAATGAAGGTGTTCTTCATTCCCTGCGACATCCTTAAGGCAGTCCTGACAGAAGGTGTGCTGACATGGCAGTATCTTTGGCTTGGTGAACAGCTCCAGGCAGATGCTGCAGGTGAGTTCTTCCTGAATTTGCTCCCCCAAAGTTAACGGTGCAGCCGCCATTTTGTTGTCCCTCCCAACTTACTTGATGTCAGTGTTGCTTGCCCACCAGAGAATGCCAATCTTTGTTTACACAGAAAAAGTCAGTCTCTTTACCTGACAAAGTATCCAATGCTCCAATATGTACTTCCAGTGTTTGTGTCAAGTCCCTGTCAGATGCTGTAAGTTACTATTTCTCTGCACTGTGTCCCAAACCTCCATATGGTGCAGCCAATTTTGTTACACCCTGCTTATATGGCAGCTATGACCAAAGTCCAACTTTCAACATATTTGTTCTGGGCTAACAAACTCATGAGTAATGAGCTACATGCAGGCATTAGTCAATAGTCACATCCAGTGGCTATCAACTGTTCACATGCCAACAGATTTAAAGAATAAAAAAAAGTATAAACTAGACGTACAACCCTTTCCTACACATTTCCTATGGTCTCTTAGTCTTAATTTAGCCAATTTAAGTTTAGCTTATGTGTATAATAGAGTGATAAGGTTAGGTATGGCAATATATGTTTTAGGTTAGCATTTGTTATGTAAATTTTTGACTCCAGGAAGACTAGGGATGAAATGTGCAAATGTACAGATTCTAACTATTTATAGAATTTTATGTCTATGGCACTGCAGTGGGTGCAAAAGCTGCTGTTTTCAGTTGGTAGCAACAAAGTACCAATGAGTTTTTATCTGGCAGTTTTCATCTATATGTAGGATTTAGGCAGGATACTTTTGGTGTATTAGTGAGCATTGAGGTGGGGTTTACATTACAACATGGGATGCAATGACATGTAGATAAAGATGACACAGTGATTGAATAAGGCCATAGCTATTCTGAAGGCATTATGCCGAGTTAGTTTTGATCTGGTAGTTGTTATTCATAAGTAGGATTTGGGTAGTAGATTTGCTGGTTTATTGTTATGTATTTTTGTGTATTCCTGTTTTTATGTTTGCTGATATGGGCAATGTACCCAATACAAATACAAATTGATGGATAAACAACTTGAAAGCAAAGTCACATATTGATTTGTGAAACTGGTCCTGGGCTTTCTACAAATATTTTCAGTCCACCTTGATGCACAAAATTTAAAAAAAATAAAGTCCACTACATTTTCAAATCTATTAATGTTGATCAACACACATACTGATACAGATTTCCTCTACCTAAAACAAGTACATATATCAGAAACAAGAACAACTAGAATCTGATGATCTTTAAGTAACTGTATAAGGATGACGCATAATGCTTTATCACATCATGGTGTGATGCGGCTTCGATACGGCTTTTGTTTTTGACCAAACACACAATGTCACCCTTAATTCTTCTTGATGATTTTTACTATCAATGGACAATGTATCCTACACATCATCTATTTCTATAGCTACGGTAACATCTCACTAAAAACAGGACACATCTTGACCTGGAATACTTTTACATGTAGATCATAGAAGTTGACAAGATAAGTTCCCTTTTTTATGTCAAAGTATTTTACGTGTTTGTTTTGCTTATTACCAGAATTTGTAGGTTCTCTACTAAGGACATCCAGACACAGATTCATCAATGCTGTTGAATGTCTAAACATGTTAACTTAGTTATCTTACAACTCACATTCCTCTGTCTCTACTACCAATAGAAGAGGCTAAAATCATCCACTTATTATATAATAAAACACACAGTTTACAGGCAATGAAATTTCATTACAGTAAATATTCAATTAAAATCAATTAGCAGTTTTGGAAATAGATCCTACTTTTATTCATTTACTTCTGTTTGCTTTTAATAGGGTGGCTCTCTCGGCTATTGGCCTCTGATTTTTAGAGATGCTCTTGGCAATACATCAGGGGCAAAAACAGATTTGTGCATCAAATTCCAAAATCCTTATCCATAATTGTACAAATGTAGTTGCTGTCGATGCCAAGTTGTAAGGTTTGGAGACCAGAGGCCTAAAAACTATTCTCTTGTACAGTGTTTTGAAAGATTGCATAGACGATGCAGTTCTTACATGCACATACAGTAAGAGTTCATTCCAACTCACGGCCTCCATCGGTACTGACTGTGCTTAAAGCTCAGTTGTTAATATCTACCATATAGAGTCAATTGTGGCTGAGAAGTCCCATTTTAGGACAGTCTCTGCCATTGATCAAACAGGGCTAAATAATTTTAGGATGTCATTGACAATGAGATTCAGTCACCACCAGCTGTCGCTGTGGTGTCATGGCAACAGCAAAAGGATCGTCCATGCCCGCAGCAATGTGTTTGAGGAATCTGCCTGTCTTGCTAAACAGCTCTACACGGTTGTTTCCACTGTCCGCCACAATGATGTTATCTGCCCTGTCTGTACAGATGCCACGGGGGTCTGACAGCTGACCATCATTATGTCCATAACCGCCAAACTGGAACAGAAAATCTCCATCTTCACTGTATACAAAGACACAGTCACTGCCATGGTCTGACACAAGAATGTTCCCTTTTCCATCCAATGAAAGGTGATGAAGCTTCTCCATCCCCTGCTTCCAACCCACAATTCTCACAAGTGTCCCTTCTGGGCTGAACACCAAAACTTCGCCATGTGGGAAAGCCTCACCCCCTGTGGTTTGTGTGATGAGGATGCGGTTCCTCCTGGTGTCCACGACAACTCCTCTGAGATTCCCAGTCTTCTGTAGGTCAAACTTCCTCAGCACCTTGCCCTGTTTGTTGTACTGCACTGCAAACTCAGCAGAGTCTGTGGACCCAACTACCCACAAATTCCCCTGACCATCAAAAGCTAAGTCATTTGGGTCCATCGTTAGTTCACCAGAAAGAAAGAAGAAAAAAGAATAGGAACGTGACACAACTGTTGGGAACTGGCGGACAAATGTTTCCTGCAAGGTGAAGACTTCGATTCTCTGATTTGCATTGTCGGCTACAAAGATTTCCCCTACATCTGATATTGCAATGCCTGAAGGACCATAAAACTGTCCTCTCCCTAATCCTACCCTACCAAATGTTATTGTCTCTGTCTGGTGGTGACCTTCTTGTACATTCTCTTCTGTAACTTCACCAGATGTAGGTGCTGCTGAGAGAAATTGGGTCGTGACATGTCCCAACACTGGCACTGGGATATCTGCAGGGTGAAAGATGGTATACTGGATTTGTGACAGGTCAGGCACTCCTTTTCCTCTGTACTTTCTGATGATTCCTGCCAAAATGGTTTCCTGTCTAAGTAAGTTGATTCCTCCTTGCTTCAAAGCCTCCTCTGCACCTTGCCTGGCGTCAGTCAGTTCGCCAACATTCATTTCTACCCTTACTACTACTTCAGATATGCCTGAAGCGTTTTTCAGGCCATGTAAGCCAGACTTAACCAGCAGACGGTCTCTGTTTTCTGTAAGTTTTTGCATCATGTTGTCATAGGCCTGAATAATGCTGCTGCATGTCTGCAATTGCTGCGCTTTGAAGCCTTGTATTGTCTCTACACAAGTAGGAATAAGACTATGGTAAGACTGTGCAATGTTATCCACTTCAGCAAGAAGTGTTTGCACTGGAGCCCTCCTTTCCTGTGCAGCTTTTTTCAGGGATATTGTAACATGAGAACTGTGAATTTCATCCAAACACTCATTACAAACTGGTGCGTTACATTGTCTACAATAGAGTTTGACTTCTTCAGAGGGGTGCTGGTTGCACTTGTTTATGGACAGAGCAGTTTTCTTTGATTCTTTCGAAAGTTTTGCTTGGTTTTGCACTCTCTCACACAGACTTACGACCAGATGGTTGTTACGCAAGGCTGTGACCCCCTGACGTGGCAACTTGACCGTGTGACGGCAAGTTGGGCACTGGAAGCGTTCTTTACTCCCTGCGACGTCCTTAAGGCAGTCCTGACAGAAGGTGTGCTGACAGGGTAGCATCTTTGGCTTGGTGAACAGCTCCAGGCAGATGCTGCAGGTCAGCTCTTCCTGAATTTGCTCCCCCAAAGTTAACGGTGCAGCCGCCATTTTGTTGTCCTTTCCAACTTACTTGATGTCAGTGTTGCTTGCCCACCAGTAAATTCAAATCCAGTGTTTACACAGAAAAAGTCAGTCTCTTCACCTTACAAAGTATCCAATGCTCCAACAAGTTACATGTACTGGAAGTGCTTGTGCCAAGTCCCTGTCAAATGCTGTAAAAGTTACCGTTGCTCTTAATTGTGTCCCGTACATGTAACTCCATATGGTGCCGCCATTTCTGTTACGCCCTGCTTATGTGGCAGCCTTGTCCAAAGTCCAACTTTCAACATATTTGTTCTGAGCTAACAAACTCATGAATTGTGCTACATGCAGACATTAGCCAATAGTCACCTCTAGTGGCCGTCAATTATACTTCTGAATGCCAACAGATTCAAAAAATGAATATAGCATACTAGATGTACAACCCTTTCCTACCTATTTTCCATGGTCTTTTAGTCTTAATTTAGATTTAAGTTTTGTTTATGTGTATTATGGAGTGATAAGGTTAGGTACGGTAATATATGATTTAGGTTAGCATCTGTTGTGTAAAATTGTGACTCTGGGAAGACTAGTGATGAAATGTACGAAATGTACAGATTTTATCTATTTATGGAATTTTCAGACAATTACATGTAGGTGCCCCATTCAATTGTTGAGTTGTACACTAATGGAGATTGAATAAATACAGCACATTCAATGATGAAATTTTCAAGGTTATACTGAATTTGTAAAGCAGCTTACAGTATTACGGTGCTCAACTATGGAACACCCTGAACTCTGAATCAAAGAACCATTGCAATTCCTCTTGTATGTAACTATGGTATTGTAACTGTGATTATGACGTTGTATTATGTTATCATGTAATGCATACTGTAGTGTATGATGATCCAAGGAGTACATGTACTTGAAACACATTGAGCTGAAATGTACATGACTTGAACATGTATGTTACTGGTTGAATAAATCAAAGTGATTACGACTCTGTGATGGCAATACTCTCTAGAATGGACAGTGCACATGTCTACCCTATCCCTGTGTCGGTCCAGTTTGTGAATAGACAAGAAAACTTAGTTCTCTTCTGAGTTTACTAAGAGGAGAAGTGAACCAAAGTCCTACCTATCTCCTCCACGCCTGCCTTGTCCCTGGCCTCCTCCATGGGGAAGAGTTTCCCAACCAGCAGACGCTGGAAACGGAGAAGCAGGTCCTGAGACGGGGACTTCCCCTTCTCCTCCACACCGCTGAACTGGTACCCGTTCACTCTGTTCACGTCGTGGGCAAACTCTTTTAGTCTCATCAGAGTCTGGGAGGAAACATTCCTGTGGACAGAAAACACAGAAAGTAAATCATAATGTTCTGAAGACCAACAAAAGACATAATCATAACCCTTCTCCTCCACACCGGAGAACTGGTACCCGTTCACTCTGTTCATGTCGTGGGCAAACTCTTTTAGTCTCATCAGAGTCTGGGAGGAAACATTCCTGGGGACAGAAAACACAGAAAGTTAATCATAATGTTCTGAAGACCAACAGAACACAGAGTATTCCATAACCATTCAAATCTAAGACTACACCGCTGAGCTGGTACCCGTTCACTTGGTTCACGTCACGGGCAAACTCATTTTAGTCTCATAAGAGTCTGGTAGGAAACATTTCTGTTGACAGAGAAAACAGTAAGTTAATCACAACATACAGAGTACATGTAAATCATAACCCTTCTCATCCACACCGCTGAACTGGTACCCGTTTACTCGGTTCACGTCGTGGGCAAACTCTTTTAGTCTCATGAGGGTCTGGGAGGAAACATTCCTGTGGGCAAGAAAACATACTAACTTAAAAGTCAATCATGATGTTCAGACCAACAGAACACATAATCATAACCCTTCTCCTCTACACCAGTGATCTGGTCCCCGTTCACTCTTATCTCATCAGAGTCTGGGAGGAAACATTCATAGGGAGAGAGAAAACATAGATTAAATGTATATCATAACCCCTTTTCTGTACACCGCTAAACTGGTACCCGTTCACTCTGTTCACATCGTGGGCAAACTCTTTTAGTCTCATCAGAGTCTGGGAGGAAACATTTCTGTGGACAGAAAACATTAAGTTAGTAACCCTTCTCCTGTACACCGGAGAACTGGTACCCATTCACCCTGTTCACGTCGTGGGCAAACTCTTTTAGTGTCATCAAAGTCTGGGAGGAAACATTCCTGTGGACAGAAAACACAGAAAGTAAATCATAATGTTCTGAAGACCAACAAAAGACATAATTGTAACCCTTCTCCTCTACACCAGAGAACTGGTACCCGTTCACTCTGTTCACGTCGTGGGCAAACTCTTTTAGTCTCATCAGAGTCTGGGAGGAAACATTCCTGTGGACAGAAAACATTAAGTTAGCAACCCTTCTCCTCTACTCCGGAGAACTGGTACCCGTTCACTCGGTTCACGTCGTGTGCAAACTCTTTTAGTCTCATTAAAGTCTGGGAGGAAACATTCCTGGGGAGAAAGAAAACACAGGTTATATCATAACCCTTTTCCAGTAACCCTTTTCTAGAGTACATGTAAATCATTATCCCTTTTCTCCCACACCAGTGAACTGGTGCCTGTTCACTCTGTTCACGTCATGGGCGAACTCTTTTAATCTCATCACGACATCAGAGTCTGGGAGGAAACATTCCTGTGGACAGAAAACATAAAGTAACCCCTCTCCTTCACACCAATAAACTGGCACCTGTGGGGTGTGGCTCTCCCCAAACATGGTACCGCCATTCCTAGGAATGGCCCAAGCTGAAGCTAGGTACTCATTTGCACTTGAGTGAAGTTTGGAAAGTCATGAAGTCTCAAGAGCAGAGGTTTGGTGACACAGCAGGATTGAAACTCAAGATCTCTTGGTCCTGAGCCAAACACACTGCTGCTGCACCACGTGATCTCACATTGCTAGTAGGGTTGCATTGACTACATATTCGCCAAACCCATGTAATAGAATAAAGGTCTATAATCTCTTACCTAAGCAGCTGTTGCATCAACTGAAGCAGTGGAATGGTGGACCCAGACGACCGCACTCTCCTGATATCAGCTTCCACCTTCTTGGCCTTTTCTTCCGTCTTTCCCGCTGTAGCCGAGGTGTCCTCCTCTCGTTCGTCTTGATGTCTCTCCAGTTCCTTCTCTTTCATTCCCTCTATCTCCTGCATCTCTGTCTTGATGGCTGCAGCGAGAGCAGACTCCAGCCCTCCGTCTGCCATCAGGCTGCTGACCAACAGGTCCATCATGAACCTCCGCCCGGGGGTCATGGACGCTCCGTCTCCAGAGGCTACAAAAGAAATACACATATCGTTAAGTATATTATTGAGTCTGAATTTTTTCCCAACCTTTTGATGTGGCAGAAAATCCTGTTGAGTGCCGCAGGCACAACAATCTGAAGGGGGCCTGGGGGTATGCAACCCTGGGAAAATTTTGAAATCCATAGACCCTGTGAAACGCTACTTCCTGTATTTTGAGGGGCAGATTTTGCTGGTAACTCCCATGTTACTGGCCAGTTCTACAACAGGCTGTTTCATGCTGCCTTTCCCAAATTTCCAATACCACTTATTACAAGTGTGGTGGTAATCCGAAAACCTCTTCTGCCACTCCTACCACAAAATTAGACCCCCTCAACAGAAACAAATTTACAGTTCTGTACAATCTTCATGAAGGCAGACCATATCTGTAGTAAGACCTCCCTACCATCGCTAGGCAGGAGTGCCGACAGTGCCCTGGCCCGTTCCTCAGCCGTAGGCAGCAGTAGCAGCCAGCCACTCTGTAATGTAGCCTGTGCTGCTGTCTGTACCGTCCCCAGTACTCCCATATTACTGGCTAGTTTTATCACATGCTGTCTCAAGCTGCCTAACCCCATAGCTAATTCAAATGTGGTACCAATTCGAAAACCTCCTCTAAGACCTCTACCACAAAACTGAATCCCCAGAACAAAAATAAATTGACGATATTGAAGGAGGACCATGTATGTAGTAAAATCTCTCTCCAACATCACTAGGCAAATAAATAAACAAACAAACCGTCGCTAGGTAAGAGTGCCGACAGTGCCCTCGCTCGTTCTTCAGCTGTGGGCAAGAGTAGAAGCCAGCCACTCTGTAGTGTGGCCTGTGCTGCTGTCTGTACCGTCCCCAGGACTCCCGTATTACTGGCCAGTTCCACCACATACTGTCTCAAGCTTCCTAACCCCATACCTACATGTGTAATTCAAATGTGGTACCAATTCGAAAACCTCCTCTTACACTTCTACCACAAAACTGAATCCCCAGACCAAAAAATTTTTTACGATATTGAATGAAGACCATGTATGTAGTAAAACCTCTCTCTACCATCGCTAGGAAAATAAATGAATAAACAAACCATCGCTAGGTAAGAGTGCTGACAGCGCCCTGGCCCGTTCCTCAGCCGTAGGCAGCAGTAGGAGCCAGCCACTCTGTAGTGTAGCCTGTGCAGCTGTCTGTACCGTCCCTAGTACTCCTGTATTACTGGCCAGCTCCACCACACGCTGCTTCAGGCTGTTCAGCAGGGGGCTGCCCGGCTGGAGATTTAGTCTGGCTGGGTCCTCGTTCTGGGTGATGGCAGCGTGGAGCTGGGGAGGAATACATAACCAGGAAATCTTAATATTTCACTTCAAATGAAGCCACACTGCATATATACAATACCTCCCAAATAAGTGAAACCTTTGTCAATGATATGCAACATACAAGTTGGGAAGCTGGAAAGGGACAGGAAATCTTTTATCAGACGTTTTTTGTCAAAGGGTAAATTTTCTTTCCATGAACAATCTTTCAACAATTTTCAAAGATTTGCAGATTACATCCGGGTGTTTTGATTAACACCCATCACTCTTCTTATCTTCAGCGTCACTAGAACGACAGTCATTTTAGTGATGCTAAAGAAGGGGAATGTCACTCAAAACATCCAGAAATAATCTTTGAATCTTATCCAATTGAAGAGTTAGAATTGTCTTGTAGTCAGAAACATAACATTTATTTTCCTGTCTCTTATCTGTAACCTAAGCAGGCTTAGCCCAGCCCCAGACCCAGCCCCAGCCATACACTCCTTCTCCTGTGGAGGCGGCCAGTTGCAGCGCCCTTCCAGTGAGGATGCCCCTACTAAACTTTGTGGGAACAGGTCTCACTCTATCATTATGATAGTTTAGGAACTGAAGAAAGCCTTACCTGTAACCTGAGTAGGTTGAGCCCAGCTACAGCCATGCACTCCTTTGTAAGGTGGTGTCTGTTCAGTGAGAATGCCCCTACCATACTTTGCGTCAATGAGTTACAATCAATGTTAGTTCTAGGAACTTATGACCTAAATCAACTAAAGAGCATTTACCTGTAACCTGAGCAGATTGAGCCCAGCCACAGCCATACACTCCTTCTCCTGGGGGGGCAGCCAGTTGCTGCACCCATCCAGTGAGGTTGCCCCTACTGTACATGTATTTTGTGAGAATGTGTTTCACTCCATGATAGTTCTAGGAACCAATGAAGAACCCTTACCTGCAACCTGAGCAGGTTGAGCCCAGCCACGGCCATACACTCCTTCTCCTGTGGTGGTGGCCAGTCGCTGCGACCGTCCAGCCCCTCGCACACGCGCTGCAGCAGCTGGTCTAGGTGTTGGAACGTCCCGTGGCACACGTCCACCACAAACGGCACCCGCAGACCAACACTCCAGTGTCCTGTTGACGTCCAGCAGAAACTCTGGTGGAGCAAAAAGTAAGAGCAAATGGTTAACCTTAACAAAGCACAGTTTGGAATTTCTTCTACCATGGATATCTCTAAAGCTCATCTGGTAGCTGCCGCACAGGGAGAATGCCGTGGCACACGTCCACCACAAAAGGCCCACGCAGGCCCATGCTCCAGTGCCCGGTTGGCGTCCAGCAAAAACTCTAGTAGAGGGAAAAATGAGAGGAAGCCGTTATATTTACCTCAACAAAGCACGGTCTGGAAATTTTTCTCTTGTCTTCTATCTACCAGGGATGTCCCTGTACAATGTAGCTCAACTGGTAGCAGCCTCACAGTTGAACTACTGGTTCCAATCATTTGGTAACTAGGAGACCCTGGCTCAATTTTGCGTAGGGCATCCGGTGCCTCTACCTTCAAAGAAGTGACAACAAACTTGTATCTACCTGTGCGGGCCCACAGGCGATGCCGCTGATAGACTTGCCATCCAGCGGCATCAGGGTGGGGTCTGACTTGGTGCTTAAGGCACTACAAGGGTCTAACAACAACAACAACAACAATAACTGTAGACAACAATAACAAACTTGTATCTACCTGAGCAGGTCCACAGGAGATGCCACTGATAGACTTGCCGTCCAGCGGCATCAGAGTGGGGTCTGACTTGGTGCTGAAGGAAGAGTCTCCCAGCTGACCCTGGTCGTTGCGGCCCCAGCCATATACCTGGAACAAACAAACATGCCATCAGCTCAACGGATAGTGAGTGAGTAAGTGAGTGAGTGAGCTCAACAAAAAGAGCTGGAACAAACAACCAAGTCATTAAAAACATCAGATTCTGGACCAACCAAAAATTGTAAATAATGCAAAAAAAATACACACTATTATAGAAGAACGTGACTATTTACTAGTCATACACTTTATCAAAGCAAAGCAAGGTAAATATCTGCAGAAATTTGTTCCTTCCAATGGAAGCTGAAAAAAATTAACTACCTCCCCCCACAAAAAAACTTCTCCAACAAATTTTTGCGGGTAGAGAAACTAATATCTATGAGAGTTACATCAATGAAGGTTTAGATATCCAAGATATTCCAAATAGCAATCACTCTACAACTAGATACAATCTTGGAAACAGTCAATTGTCTCAGGTACGTGTAGAATCCGCTACCTTTTGTCAGTGACAATGAGAGTTACTATCATTGTACATAAATTTACCTCAAATCAAAAATTAACATGAACATGAATTGATGAAAAAGTGGAACCAGAACTAAACCCACCTCTCCCTCCTCTGTCATGACCAGACAGTGCATGGACCCCACCGCCACATCCACCACCTTCTTACCCCTCAGACCTTCCAGTTGTTTGGGGAAGCGGATATGCTCCTCCGTGCCATGGCCCAGTCTCTGGCTGTCTCCCTTACCCCTGAAAGTAATTTCATCAGGTTGTTAGATGGGTAGACAATGTGAAGGAAAATATTCGCAAACCGAACCTGCAAAAGGCCAACCCATTTCAGGGTTCTAGCTAGGATGAAATTTGAGCCTAGTGGTACAGGCGAGGGAGCGAAGCGACCAAGCACGAGGGCGTGAAGCGCCCGAGGGGGGGATGGTGTGGAAGGGGGGCTTTCCCCCCTTCCACGGTATGGAGCTTTTGGAAATATAAAATTGAAATGGGCCATTCTTAGGGACCTATAAAAGGAAAATTGTTGTTTTCTCAATATGTATTCTTGATGGGTAATTCTTATACTTTTGCATCGACTTGTCACTGTGTTACCCTTACAAAGGACCTTGTCACAAGATATCTTAACTCATACATAGAAACAAAAAATTAACAGGTAAACCTAGAAACAGGTAGGTAACATCATTTTACTAAAAGTTACTAGAGAGTCAAATCAAAGTTAAGAATTAATTTCAAAAGTCTGTAATCATTTCTACATACATTTCCAAATTTGCTTAGACTTCCTCAATGTTCCTCCATTTCCATACAATGTTCAGAATACTGTATTCAATTTCATGGCAGTGGGAACAATGTTTACAATACATAAAAAAAGAATGGCTACATCACACTGCCAAAATCTTAACATGTTTATCAATGTAAGCCACTCTACCTCTCTTGTAAATCAATTCCAGAAATTTAGTGAGAGAAAGAACACAGAACACACTTTACATTTTACACCTCCCCCTACATGTCATATCGTATTGCTGATTCCTCTGCACGCACTACCAGAACAGGACCAGAAGATAGAAAGAAAACACGTTCCTTTGAGACACACCAAATATGGTTTAATGTATTCATCTATGAGGCGGGTCCCTCAGGGAAATTCATTCCCAGGGCTTGTATGCACAATGCTCCTCCCACTGCACTGGGGCCGTGATGGCGGCAAAACTTTTTAGAGGCTAAAGAGACTTGACTCCGCCCACTGCACTGGACAGTCTCTGGCACCAGCCTGCTGGCAGTGCAGACTCCGCCCTTTTGGGGGTGTTGTCTAGTCAGGTTTATTTGTGGGGAGGACAAACCGCGTTTGGAATTTCCAAAACAAAGACTGAACTGACAATATCTGATGATTGAATGACAAAAACAAATGCTCATAAAGCATATCTGATGGTAACAGTGCTCCAACTTTTAAAAAATATTTCACATTATATATTGTTAGTTTAGTTTGACTTTCTACTTTGATAAAATGACCAAAAGTATCTGCTATTGTCACGAACTTTCAACAGCCTCCCAAACCCCCTCCAACCAAGGAGCTTTTATCAGGCACTGCCAGATCGGGGTGTGCCAAGTGTCTGAGTATTATTTTTTTTCGCCTCCATAAAAATGTTATTAATGGAGTTTAGTGGAGGCACGCAAATTACGAGGAAAAAATTGTTGAGAATGGGGAGGAAACATTAAATTTTATAGTTGTATTTGTACCAGTTCCATGAAAAAAATTGTTATACTTGAACACTCCCTCGGCAAGTTGTAATAAGCCAGCCTAGCCCAAATATGGCATCGAAGAAAGCCGACACTCAGTCTGGGCTTGCCACTCCGCCACGTGGGAGGGCAACATGAAGACCCGCCTCCGTGCGCACTGGGGGACGCGACAAGTCACGTCAGGCAGCGCCCGCTTGTATTTGTGTTTTGCTCATTGTGATTCCCTCCGAAAACAACGTTTTTCACATTTGATCTGGCAGTACAATTATTGCACAAATAAATACAGTCAAAATGCCGCTACTTTGTATTGAAAATAAGCGTAGCGGCCCCAAAATAAGCGTAGCGGTCCAAAATTTTAACGTAGCGGGCCGCTACGCAACTTTGCGCTAGCTAGAACCCTGCATTTGACAGAGGCAACTAGAGATCAGCAATCAGACCTGAACGACATCCTGCAACATCTAACCCTCGTACAACGGGAACAACAGATGCTAAACTGGATAGTGAGTCAGCAATGAGTGTTTGAATATAGGATATTGGAGTTGTCTTATACACAACCAGCAAACACATTTCGATGCCTATCATACATATTCCACAAAAGCACCACCTACATTGGCAATATATATAGCGGAGAGAAGCGGCACTCCAGTCAGAAGCTCTGAGCAATAAAGATGTCATACAGACATCAAAACATAAGCAGGTGAGATATCAATAGTTGTGCAAAAGAAAACAAATGAAATAGAATCATATCTTGCACTTACCATGTCCAGATATGTCCAGTCTTTGTGAGAGCCAGCGAGAACTGAGCCCCGCAGCAAACCCTAACGATGTCCTGGCCCTGCAGTCTGTCGATGATCTTCGGAGTCTTACAGCCGTCGCTGCCTCCCCTCCCCAACTTCCCATAGTCTCCGTCTCCCCAGGACCATACCGTACCTGTACACACACACATATTATACATTATGTCATACCTCGATACGGGTGTTCCGGACCGTGTGATAACTTCCGTATCACACAGGCTCGAAGTTTGTATCACACAGGCTTCCTTTGAGTCAATCGAACCATTTCGTGCGATTTCTTGGCAGATGGACATTTTTAATAGTGAATTGTAGGTGGTGCAACTTAAAATTCAGTTGTGCAACCTAGTTTTTGCCCAGGTTGCACACTGTGCAACCTGGCTTAGAGAAGTATTTTGTACACTGAATTTCTAACATCTACATGCCTCACAACATAAAAAAAAGTTATTATAACAATAGAAAGCATATACATGTTGACTTCACTTAATGCTTAGAAAGATCCATACCATCATCAGTTACAGCCAGAGTCTGGGCGTCGCCGCTCCCGCAGCAGATGTCAATCACCCGTCGACCCTTCAGGCTCACCACGAGGGTGGGGGTCAGCTGGTCCTCACTGCTCCCTGTATGGGTGGGATCTTGTGGTTAGGATTGTATCTCTAACCCTAACTCTAACTCTAACCCTAACTCTAACTCTAACCCTAACCCTAACCCTAACCCTAACCCTTCAGGCTCACCACGAGGGTGGGGGTCAGCTGGTCCTCGCTGCTTCCTGTACGGATGGCAGGGTGGTCTTGTGGTTAGGGTTATTGAATTTGAATTTAAAAGTTATGGGTTCTAACCCTAGCAAGCCCTAATGTTGTGTCCTTTACATATATTTCCTCACTCAACCTATAGTAGCAGAATTCACATCAAGTAAGCTATACTTAAGTATTAAAAAGCCTTCAACAAGGGGTGGTGCCCATTGCCAGTTGACTAGCCTTGGGCCTAATGCACTGGCACTAAAGCCATGCATGGCACTAAAGCAGGGGGCTAGTCCATTGGAAGTGGAGTGTGTTCAATTTCCACACTAATATTCCTACATCAGATCTGTGTGTAGTAAGTGCTAAGCAGAGAAAGCAGTACATACACTCCCAATCTTCTGATCGCAAGGCAAAGTCTATATCCCATAGGTCATTGCAACCATAAGTTGTCCAGGAAGATTAGCTACTTACATTTACACATGTATCTTAGCTAATGGCCTAAATAAAGTATTCAAGCTTTAATGCATATTGATAAAAGCTTGCATATCCTGACCATGTCCGAGCCTGCCATAGTTCCCCCTGCCCCATGTGAAGAGTTCTCCGTCAGCAGTGATGGCTGCGCTGTAGGTGCTGCCACACACGATGTGCACCACGTGTCTCCCGAGCTGTTTCCCCGACAACCCTCGCACCAGTGTGGGTTCTTCGCGGGAACTGCAAAAATAAGGAAGGTTTTATGAAACATTAAGAAATGATTTAGGCGTAATCAGTAAATGTATCTTCATTTTCATCTTATCATTACAGTATTGGATACATCTCTGTGTAAATATTTGGAACATTGTAAAAGTTTGGAACCTTAAGAGTGAATACCTAAGTCTTCCTGGGGGTGAATGACTTAAATCCTTCAGACTTAACAGTACAAACCTTCTAGCTTTTTTTGTTCATTTTTGAGTTGTGGAAGTAGTTTAATTTTTTTTAGAAGATCAGTGACCACAGTCTTTTTTATTACATAATTTCCCTCCTCCCATGCTGCCACTCTACAACATACAAAACTATGGACAGACACCATGACAAACAAACATCAACAAAAACAATATAGTAGCTAAAACCTCCATTTTCACAGTCATAAAAATTCCTCCTGAAACTCACTTTGTGTCGCCGTGTCCCAGTCTGCCCCCGTCCCCGTTGCCCCAGGAGTACACTTCGCCCTCGGACGTGAGTGCCATGTAGTGTTTCCCCTCGGGATGGTATGGATAAACTATCTCAAGTACTTTTTGTTCCTTATATCAGACACCAAGGCAGTCCCAGTGAGACCAGCGTCTCTTTCAATCTATGTCTTAAAATTAGTAGTCCTTGATACAGTAGAAGCCAGTTAATGGCACAACAGATAACCGCACAATTCTGTTAATTCCAATGGAATCCTCAAATCCTGTGGTGGTGCAGTCCAGCTTGATAACTTCGTTTTGCTGCAGCATCCGGATAATTGAACGAAATACGCTGGCAAATCGACTGTGCAATTAAACGGTTTCTACTGTACAATAATACCAAGAAGAAAAACCCCTCCTGAAACTCACTTTGTGTCGCCGTGTCCCAGTCTGCCCCCGTCCCCGTTGCCCCAGGAGTACACTTCGCCCTCGGACGTGACATGTTGTTATTGTTATCATCTCTCAGTTAGTATTTGCACATTTCTTATAATTTGTTTTCAACTGTACTCTGGAGGTGTCAGCCTTGTAAACAATACGCTAATCCTGTTGTCCACACATCTCAGATCTCATTATGTGAATCTTAGATATAATAAAGCATAAGGAAGATTTTATGCAACATAAAGGAGTTGCTGTCTTTGTTTATAATACTAAGTCTTCCTTTGATAAACATAATACAAATTTTAACAAACAGAACAACTTCTGAAACAGTATCTGTGAGTGTTTTTATCAAGATCTCCAATTACACTACTTCCCGCCTTGCATACTGATACTCTACGAAACTCACTTTGTGTCCCCGTGTCCCAGTCTGCCCCCGTCCCCGTTACCCCATGAGCACACCTCGCCCTCAGACGTGAGCTCCATGTAGTGTTTCCCCTCCGGATGGTATGGATAAACTTTCTCAAGTACTTTTTGTCCCTTATAGCGAACACCAAGGTAGTCCAGTCCCAAAGGTAGTATTTCAATCAATGTCTTAAAACTAGTGATAATAGTAGTCCTCGATACAATAATACCAAAAAGAAAAACCCCTCCTGAAACTCACTTGGTGTCCCCGTGTCCCAGTCTGCCCCCGTCCCCGTTGCCCCAGGAGTACACTTCGCCCTCGGACGTGAGCGCCATGTAGTGTTTCCCCTCAGGATAGTATGGATAAGGTTTTTCAAGTACTTTTTGTTCCTCATATCAGACACCAAGGCAGTCCCAGTGAGACCAGCGTCTCTTTCAATCTATGTCTTAAAATTAGTAGTCCTTGATACAGTAGAAGCTTGATACAGTAGAAGCCAGTTAATGGCACAACAGATAACCGCACAATTCTGTTAATTCAAATGGAATCCTCAAATCCTGTGGTGGTGCAGTCCAGCTTGATAACTTCGTTTTGCTGCAGCATCCAGATAATTGAACGAAATACGCTGGCAAATCGAGTGTGCAATTAAACGGTTTCTACTGTACAATAATACCAAAAAGAAAAATCCCTCCTGAGACTCACTTTGTGTCCCCGTGTCCCAGTCTGCCCCCGTCCCCATTGCCCCAGGAGTAAACTTCTCCCTCGGACGTGAGCGCCATGTAGTGTTTCCCCTCCGGATGGGCCGCAACCTTCAGCACCTCCTTATCCGCTAGGCTCTCCATCAGCTGGGGACCCTGGAGTGGAAAAGGTTTTTTTGTTGTCAACATTATTTTTCTACAGCAATGTATGAATGAGTTGGGCCTAGGGAAAAAAATTGTGTTTTCTGTTTCCCAACCAATCAACACACCAGCTGCATAATGTACAAAAAAAAGTCATGTACCAATGACATGTCCCCCAACATCAACATCAAGAACCACTTTCAAGAACGTTGGATGACAATGTTTGTCCACATACGGCAGCAATCACTATCGTTTCTTAACTTATTTTGTAACAAAATTCTTTCAAAATTAATGTTAACCAAGGTTTTCAATCACACATTAGCATTACAGTAACAATCTTTGCTTCTCTGTTGTTGTATACTCTGACAGCCCTACTGACCTTACTGTTTGTCAATTTATTAGGACTTCAATCACACATAATCCGTATCTTTGTTCTATTTTGTCTGACTGCTTCTCTCATGAATTCAAATTATTAGCACACAGCAAGCCAATTGTCCCCACAATGACCTGGAGGTCAAGGGTAGGTAAGCCAATTGGAATTTTTCATAAATAAATATAGACTCAAACAAACAAACAAACGAACCTGGCTCTCTGAGCTGTAGAAGCACATGTAGACCCTGCCAGTCTTGGTGAGAGCGATCAGACACCGCTCGGCACAGGCCAGCTGTAGAACACCCAGCTCACCCAACATCTCACATGTGTGCCCACTGCTGTTGGGGCTGTTAGCACCCGTCCATGCCAGCCACCCCCAGCCTAGAACCTCCTGGGTACTACCAGTTCCTGGCATCTAGAAGGATAACAAAAGTATGTTAATATCAGACACAGTTCCCCCAACATCTCACATGTGTGCCCACTACTGTTTGGGCTGTTAGCACCCGTCCATGCCAGCCAGCCCCAGCCTAGAACCTCCTGGGTACTGCCTGTTCCTGGCATCTATGAAGATACAGAGCAAAGATATGTGAATATTAGACACAGTTCCCCCAACAGGCACATGTGTGCCCACTACTGTTTGGGCTGTTAGCACCCGTCCATGCCAGCCAACGCCAGCCTAGAACCTCCTGGGTACTGCCTGTTCCTGGCATGTATGTAAAAAAAAAATATATGAAGTATCAGTCAGTATTCAGTGTTTGATTTTACTGTTGCTACAGTTCCTGACTAGGGTGGGCAGCAGTCGGCTAGTCTTCAAACCTTGTTTCTTTGTCCAGCAGGTTCTGCACGTGGATGACATTAAGTTCAAAGACATCATTATCTACATGCTTTTTGAAAAAAAGATAAAGAAACCCAACAAAAAAGACGACCCACCTTGTGCCCAGTGTTGGTGGATGTCAGTCTGTCCAGGTGAGACATGATGACCACAGCTGTCTGCCTCAAGTCTACTTAATCTCTTTTAACTTGCTGATAAAAATGTAATTCTTCCACTGGCTAAGAACTTTAGGTCCAGACAGCATTAAGTTCATAATTTTCTACGCACCATGTTTTAAAGAAACCCAGAGGATGACCCACCTTGTGCCCAGTGTTGGTGGATGTAGGAGGCATGAAGGGCGTGGCCAGCCTGTCCAGGTGTGACATGATGACGACAGCTGTCTGCCTCAGGTCCACAGGTGTGTCCTCCGCCTCAGGTAGGGTGATGTACCGCAGGAAGCACTCCGTAGGGCTGATGCTCATGGACATGCCGGACTGGAAAACATTAATGTCAAAAATTTGGTCTTCGAGCCCTGTAATGACAAAACTTATCAAGAATATCTTTTTGTATCTTGAAATCAATAATTATTTGTACAATTGATTGGGTAAAGATGCCAAACGAAAATTTATTGTAGAAATCTGTAAGTGCATTGTATTAACTGAAAAATCTTACTTGTGTTCACTGACTACATACATATGTGACAAACACAGAAAATATCAGATGAAAAAAGAATGAACATTGTTTTCTCTTACTGGTGCATAATATTGATAAATTCAATGAAGTTTCCAAACATGATCAAAAAGGTAGAATGTCTTTAAAGATTGTTTTCGCTACCTCTCTTTCAACATATAACAATAAAGAAAACAATTACGCGTCTGTATGATTTGTCTGGGATATGTGCAGTTTGCTACCCACTCATATGATTTTCTTTCATCTTTGGTTTCTTAATTTCATTTCATTTCACTGTGTGTTAGACCCTACCTAATGTAGGGTGTGTATTTTCTACTGTCCAGAAAAACTGACAAGACGCACCATGCCGGGAGATCAACAGCAGTCCCAAACTGGTGAGACATTTTTTTTCAATTCATTTCTTGGGAGCTTAGTTGTTGTTAGTTTTTGTGGTAAAATCAGTGTGCAAAATCTGCGTCATCCTGCTTACGAAACTACCTCAATTTCATGTCATAAAATTCAGACATTTTAGAATGACTGGTCGAAACCTTTGTCCACTCTAACAATCAAATTTCCGTCCAAGACGAAGGGATGGGTCATGGACGCAGCTGCAGTCCTGGCCTAACTTGGTGTAGAATGTGTTTGCTTTTTATCTTTTCCAAATAATATTTGGACCGAGGCATGAAGCTTGGAAGATGCATTTTTATGAAGGTACATGTATTTTTTCCATCGCCATGGGGGCGCAAGTGGTACATGATCCTACTGCCTCGCCATATGTATCAAGTGGGAACCCTACTTGGGGCATGGTGTAATGAGGGGCTGAAACAAACATTTCGGCTGGTGAAGTAAAGCCAGTATACAGCGAGTATCAGGCATTAAGTTTGATTTGATTTTAATTTTATCAGAATTACAAACAATACAACACAGGTAGGTTTGTCCTCAATCATCAAACTTCTGCATGTAAAAGAGCTTGACACTCTTATCAAGAAGTGTTGGTGTACTTGGCTGAAAACATATTTTAACCAGTTTGGAACATTGGTGCTCAAAATGAAACATACACGTAACGTTACTTTCAAAATTCGCAAAATTAAATATTGTTACAGTAATATCATCATAAAATTGTAGGAATCCACAATGATTAATAAGCACTGTATTCTTCTCAAGGGTATGTTTTCTAACTGGTCGCTGTGTTTCATGTGACGTCATCACTAGTCGTAATTGCATCACCATACGATAAAAAACACTCCAAAAGACAGGGGAAATGATCATGTGATCAATAGAAACGCTCAATAGGGCTGATGCTCATGCTCATACATTTTTGTACTAGACTAAGCAAAATTATCGTGACTGTAAGGATTGTAAAAAAATTGAGGTTTCAGCTCTGAAGAGTGATATTTGTAATTAGGTTTTGCTGGAATTCCACAAGCATTCTATATTTCCATTTATGTGCACCCAAATTTTCGTGAGTTATGTATACGTATATGCACACTAGTGTACATGTACATATTGCAATTTTTTTTTATCGTATGAGGTACATGTACAATAACAGGAGAAGGTGTCAATTCGCCACAGACGTGTTTGTGTTATTCATAGGATTATACTATGATCATGGCTAATGAATATACATCATATTTTTAACAGTTGTCCTCCTAAATAATACTGTCAGCCCCATTATTTGAAAATTCTGTAATATTCCTCCAGGCGCCACACCCATACAGCAGCCACAGACTCATTGGCAGTCAATTGCAGACGCTGCTGCCAGTATACCCAACACTTTGTACATCTCTTCTGCAGGTAAAACTTACCTCAGTTCAATAGTCGAAACTCAGGGAAACACAGGAGAAACACACCCAGCAAATAAGGAGATATCTCCTGTGTGTATTCTCCCATTTTCCCTAGTCAGAGATTCCTTCATATCTCATGTTTGCTTTTAGAGGATAATATATCAGAAAGGTTTCATTTTCATATTCTAAGTTATTGCCAATTAGAGACTGTCATTCCAATGTGTTTCCTACATGTATGACATATTGTGTTTAATGGTAATCAATCACTCCTAGGAAGAGAGCATACTGTATTTAGCACACAGCAGGAATAAAAAAACACTCTTGCATGTTCTTGTGTTTCCGTGGGTGGAGTAGTTGGTCATGGATATTAGATCAAATTCATTAATGATTCCATTGGGTTTCTCCTGCATATCCTTCAGGCATACATTGGAATCATAATAGTATAGAGTTCCACTAACTTCCAGTACCTGTCAGCTACTACACGTACATGACAGAGCTTTGCAAATGACTTTCATCTTGCTGGGTCTGGCTACACTCATCATACGATTACCACACGATCACAAACTGATTGTGTTCCTGAGATATTCGTGGCAGCAACAACATCGTACCAAGCTGTCGTAAGTGTGACACCATGGCAGATTTTGCTTATCGATCGGTTGTTCCCTTACAGACCGCACATATCCAGGTGGAGCAAGTGGCCGCAGTTCCCTCTGTAGCTTCATCCGCTCCCACCAGAGCTGTATGGCTGCCAGCATTGCCGTCCTGCTAAGCCTGGTCGCTGTGGGACTCGCTCCTCTGACGTTCATCAACAAAGAGGTACTACAAAGCCTGTTGTAAATCAATTTTTCTGACACTGATTCTGTTTTGTTCTTCCAGTTTATCCAGACTTTTCTACTTTCTTTTTATGTTTGGAATTCTGATGAAAGTTTATGCGCTTGTAGGAGATATCCGAACTGTCCACCACTGTTGATGCCTTGAAGCGCGACCAAGACATGACCATCATTTTTGACGCTTTGAAGCGCAACCAAAACGACATACGCCAACTGTCCACCACTGTTGACGCCTTGAAGCGCGACCAAGACAAGATGTCCACCACTGTTGATGCCTTCAGGCGCGACCAAGACAACATGTCCTTGAAGCAAGACCAAGACAACATGTCCACCACTGTTGACGCCTTGAAGCGTGACCAAGACAACATGTCCACCACTGTTGATGCCTTGAAGCAAGACCAAGACAACATGTCCACCACTGTTGACGCCTTGAAGCGTGACCAAGACAACATGTCCACCACTGTTGATGCCTTAAAGCGCGACCAAAACAACATACGCCAGATGTCCTCCACTGTTGATGCCTTGAAGCGCGAATTGGACAAGGAGCGAAGCCGAACAGCCGCTTTGGAGCAACGTCTTCACGAGATGAGTAAGACACCAGGTAAGTTGCCACGTGTACTATTTGTGATTGTTTGATTGAATTTATCAATAGAATTAGCCGCTACTACTGTACTGTATACTGTTATCCATTTTTGTGTCATTATTGTCACTTTACATTGAACGATGATAACTTAAGAATAAAAACAGAAACGAAATTTCGTGGCACTGACTATTATTATTCCATGAAATTATGCTATTTACATTAATGAATGAGTGCAAAGTAAACATCTTGTGGCAGTGATTATGATATTATTCTCCTCATCAGTAATAGATGGCTTATGGACCTGTTGTAGTGTTTTACTGACTAATATTAGTTATTAATTATGCTAGTATCAACTAAAACACAACTTATTGGCAAGAAATGGTCTTGAGTAAAATGTAATGGTTTGTTAGTGATGTATTTCTGGAACAACATAAACATCACCAAATGTCTATTCCAACATCTGTTTTTGACTCGGCTTTTTCAGCATCTTGTCCTAAGGGTTACACGGTGTTCCGTGAAATCTGCTACAAGGTCTTCGACGCACCTAAGGCCTTCAGCCAAGCTGCCGCAGCCTGTCGTCAAGACGGCGGCACCCTTGCCATGCCCCGAGACGCTGAGACAAATGCCTTCCTGATCAGCTTGTACAAGGGCTGTGGTGCCAATCCTAACTACAGGTTTGGCCTGCACGATCGGCGCAAAGAGGGAAGCTTTGAGTGGGCGGATGGTTCTGCACTTGGGACGTACAACTCCTTTGCTCCGGGAGAACCAAACAGCAACTATGGGAGCGACCAAGATTGTGTTTCTTACGTACAAGACAAGTGGTACGACGCTCCATGTCACACGCCGATGGCCTTCATATGCCAGGCTTTTCCAGGTACTTCTTACAACTGTACCATTTCCTGATGAAACCCTCCTGTCTAGTAAACAATTATTGACACTGTTTATCATAATTATATTCATCATACTTGCCAAAACCATGTCAAAACATACCACATCTCACCCCTGCTATTTCTTCTATATTTTTTTCAGGACGTCCGTAGGTGACAGGCAGAACTCTTACCACCACTGGTAAAGGCTCTCCGACCACCCAAGGCTACATGTATACAGATGACAATACTTGTAAGTTCAAAATGTCTAGTAAGCAGGATACTTTTAAATACTTGATGTCATGCATTAAGAATCATGTGATTATGTAAATGTATCTCCGTGTGTTTCAAAAAGAGAGAGGAAAATACTAGAAACTGATGTAGCGATTAATGACAGTACCATGATGTTTGCTATAGAAATACATGATATTTAATATTATTTTCCATTAGTCCAGTTTAAAATTACTGTTACAGTACAAGTTTAGTTCTTTTTCCTTTTCATCCATTAGACCACTTGCATTGTCATTTGTGAATTTAGCCTACAGGCATGAACATGCAATAAACATTATCATTGTTAACATTTAGTAAAACTGTCCAGCAAAACATATTACCTGGAACTGTAGTGTTAAATAATACCTGCATCTGCAACATATAAGCACTTAGAAAAACTTTGCTTAAGACATCTTACTTCAATTTTTATTGTAGACAAACTTTTGTTGCATCATTATTCAGTTGTAGATGGACAAAAAAAGCATAATGCCAGAACTGGTTTATGGTATTCATCGATGGCAGTTCCTCAGTTCAGGACCTAACCAAGTTATAGAGAGTTTTTTATGTTCTCCAAAGTTTGTATACTGTGCTCATTTGAGCCTGGACCACTGAAGAAGCCATGTTGGCAAAATTGCTCAGTGTGATAAATAAAATTAATGTTAGAATTGGAAACTCTCTGGCTCCAGCTGTCTTACTGAGCAGTGACTGCGATGGGTCCCAAACTTGTACCACTCACGCCCTGCCACAGTGCAACCCACCACTAAAAATCATAACCATGGGCCTCCCAGTTTTCGAAGTTGACAATAGATAGCAAGCCACCTAACAAATATCATGAACAGCTTCTTGAGTTATACCTCCAAAACCACCCTGCCATAGCACAACCGAAAACATAACCTATTTGGTGAAGGATTGTGTTAGGCTATTGTACGAGTGATAGTGCCAGCCAAATGTTTGTGACACATGGGATTGATACCTTTGAAGCTAGGAGAAAATTAACACATGCATTTGTACAACGCATCGCCACATCTAATAACAACATTATCTCCCGGTTATTCCACTCAGACGCCCTTTTCAATAGCAAATTCTGGACACACTATGTGAATCTTGTTTACAAAAGCCCTGGGTAATTCAACTTTTTATTGTACATAAAGTGTATTTGTATTGTTGTATTGTATGTTTTTTATGTATGTGATATGGGCCAAGAGCCTGAAATAAAGTTTGAAATGAAATGAAAATGAAATGTAATGAAAGTGTACTAATATCTCCAGGACCTGTATTGTCAAAGTGTAGTGTATCCTTACCTCCTCCAGTTTGGCCCCGTCCGTGGTCCGTGTGCGAGAAGTGGGAATATCCTGAAACCGGCATAGCAGTGGAACCAGCGGCGCCCGGGTGCCGTTAGAGTCAAACCTGTTGTCAGTCACCTGCAGGCGAAACAATCCGAGTTAGAGTTCTTTTCTGTTATACCTCTGTCACAGTTGGCAAAAATCGATCGGACGACGATTCTGCGGCGATCGCCCGAGACTCGCTTATAATAATGACTCTATTGCACAACAATTGTACGAGGTACATAGTATGGCTTATATGTGACAGGGACGGTTTTCAGGTGAAAAATATGCGCAACCCTCTGTCAATCTTAAATATGGCCGATCTTCCATCGATACCCCGAAGATCGTTGATAATGTGACAGGCGTATTAGAGAAACTGAATACAGGCCTGATTTGCTTTGATCCATAGTAGTGCCAAAATAATAATGGGGTGAAACCAAAACCACTGCCTATCTATACTAGGAACTCTATAACTAGGAACTCTCCTGTCCAGCCTCATTTTGGTGCATGACCCTGGATGACCCCAGGAAATCCAAGATGGCTGCCGCATCTGGAAATGACACTATTGTACAGACCCAAATCACTTTTTGCTGGCAAAAAATAATATCACCTGTTTGTTGGCATTGTCCCAGAGCTGTAGCAGCAGCAGCACGGCGCTCAGTAGATGGTTCAGCGAGCTGCACTGCACGGCCAGCTCCAGGGCCGGGGCCATGGGTAGGGTTATCTACTAATTATCTTTAAGTATAATGTTACCTGTTTGTTGGCAACTCTATAGACCACATTACCTGTTTGTTAGCATTGTCCCAGAGCTGCAGCAGCAGTAGCACAGCGCTCAGTAGATGGTTCAGCGAGCTGCGTTGCACGGCCAGTTCCAAAAGTAGCGCCAGGGCCGTGTGCTGGTCCGACACGGGGATGTTTCCTCCGCTGCCACCCGTCTTTCCACCCGCTGCTCCGCCGTTTGAGTCTCTGTTAGCAAAGGATCCATGAAACACAAGGGTAGGGTTATCTATCTACTTCTGATCAGTAGACAGCTAGAGTTTGTTGATTTACCGGTATTTACAGCCAGAACTGCCCAACTAGCTGAATGCTTTTGTGTTGATAGGACACATACATTTTAAATTGCATAAAGGATTTAAGTCAAACATTATATGAACAAAATTACAAAATTATACTCATATATGCTAAATAACATTTAGACATATTGTATGAACATTGCATGCTCTGCTCATTGTATAACTGCTTTGCTACTGATACATGTATATAGCAGATACGCATCACGTTGTTATACTTAGAAAATACAAATTCAATATTCACCCCATGACCACAGATCTGATGAACTTGGTTGCCCTCTCCACAGCCTCCAGCCAGACGGACGACACGCTCGACTCGTCGAACAGGGTGGCCTCGGGGAGGGTCCGCAGGGCGTCCAGAGACTCCTGCAGCAGTTCTGGGGAGGAGAGGAAGAAATTCTTAATCTTAAGTCTTGAATGTTCTCACGTCACAACTTGCAATCACTAGGAGGAAGGGCTATACGTACCTGTATCCGGTATAACTGTCCTTCAGAGTAACACACCAGCTTCACAGGCATGCAGCATGGCAGCAGCTGATTATATTACACTGAACGACCTGTCACTTTTCCATTTCCAAACCAAACATTTCCACATCTGACTGCAAATGCTGTTTAAAGCTATCTTTTCCTTTCATAGATTTTCCTTTGGTTCAGCGTTTGACTAGAGTCACACAATAAATTTAAAAGTTCTAGTAGTTGACAACTCAAAGAAATTCAAAGCTAGAGACAGCCCTGTCCAATCCAATCTCAATCTTATTCAACCATCTCACCGGTACAGAGGTCTGCATCGTCGCCAGTTCTCCAGGCTCGTCTCAGGAAGGCGAAGGCGAAGGACAGCGCCGCTCTGCAGCCGACCCGAGCCAGACCCATGGTCGCCTTCTCGTGGGGCTTCAGCACACTACACGGCACATGTACAAGTTCAACGTCTGTTAGAAATTACTCTTAGGTTAATCTTTGTTTCTGCAGCCCAGGGTTGTAGCCAGCCAGAAATCATTTTCCGTCCCCTTGATTTTGAATGGCTTTGGCGCAGTGTTCCTAGGAGGGTCCAGAGGCATGCTCCCAAGGAAAATTTTGAAATCGAGACAAAGAGGACGGAATGGGCAAAGTTTTTTTCCGTCCCCAGCTGCAAAATTCCGTCAAAGGACGGAAGGACGGGTGCTGGCTACAACCCTGCTGCAGCCATACAGATTTGTGTAATCACTACAACAAGGGACTAATCCACTGACACAAGTCAGTGATTTGAACAACTATTATGATACCCTTTCCCAGATGCTAAGTGCTAAACAGAGAAAGCAGTATGTACCATTTTTAAAGTCTTTGGTATGGCATGGCCGGGGAACGAACTCCCAAAGAACCGACTGCAGGGCAAACATTCTACCCACTTGGCCATTGCACTGATTGTAGGAACATAATTATCGACAATGTTAGGAAACACTCTTAGGCAATGTTGTGTTGCTGTTATGCTCCTTAAACAATGTTGAATGTTTATTGTTACAGAGCCAGACCTGTGGTCCCCTTCTCTTGGGATTTCAGCACACCGCAGAGAGAGATGAACAATCTTAGCTAACACTGCCAAACATTGCTGGCCTTCTGCAAGTCTGCGTTTCATCTTCTCAAGCTGTCACTTCTAGATACCAACATAACAAGAATTTGCCAGATCCTTACATCTGCTTTACACCTGCTGTAAGTAATACAAGACACTAACCTTTTCGTTCCTTTAGGTATGACAGCTGCGGACTGCTTGTTCGGAGCCACGGCCTTCTCGGCAGGGTTGTGCCTGGCCAGAGCGATGAAGTAGCGCTGCAGGACAGTCAGTCGTTGTTGCAGACGCACCGCGGACAGCGTGGTGGCAGCGGCCTGGGAGCACAGCTGTTGTTGCTCATACACCAGCGACTGCAGACATTCCCGCAGCTGGCCCACATCTGCAAGGTGAGAATGAGAGAATCAGAACGAGAAAATGAGAATGAGAGAATGATTTATTTGTAGCGTTGCAGCAGGACCGCAGATAGCGTGGTGGCCGCAGCCTGGGAGCACAGTTGCTGCTGCTCAAACACCAGCGACTGCAGACATTCCCGCAGCTGGCCCACATCTGCAAGGTGAGAATGAGAAAATGAGAATGATTTATTTGTAGCACTGCAGAATGGTTAGCCTCTGCTGCAGGCGGATTGCAGACAGCGTGGTGGCCGTAGCCTGGGAGCACAGCTGCTGCTGCTTGAACACCAGCGACTGCAGACATTCCCGCAGCTGGCTCACATCTGCAAGGTGAAAATGAGAGAATGAGAAAATGAGAATGGTTTATTTGTGAGGCGTTGCTGCAAGCGGACTGCAGACACCGTGGTGGTCGCAGCCTGGGAGCACAGCTGTTGCTGCTCATACACCAGCGACTGCAGGCACTTCCGCAGCTGGCTCACATCTGCAAGGTGAGAATGAGAAAATGAGAATGATTTATTTGTAACGCTGCAGGACAGCATGGTGGCCCGCAGCCTGGGAGCACAGCTGCTGCTGCTCGTACACCAGCGACTGCAGGCACTCACGCAGCTGGCTCACATCTGCAAGGTGAGAATGAGAATGGTTTATTTGTAGCACTGCAGGACGTTGAGTCGCTGCTGCAGGTAGACTGCAGACAGCGTGGTGGCTGTGGCCTGGGAGCACAGCTGCTGCTGCTCGAACACCAGCGACTGCAGACATTCCCGCAGCTGGCTCACATCTGCAAGGTGAGAATGAAAGAATGAGAGAATGAGAATGATTTATTTGTAGAGCTGCAGGCGGACTGCAGACAGCGTGGTGGTCGCGGCCTGGGAGCACAGCTGCTGCTACTTGTACACCAGCGACTGTAGACACTCCCGCAGCTGGCTCACATGTGCAAGGTGAGAATGAGAGAATGATTTATTTGTAACACTGCAGGACGGTGAGGCATTGCTGCAGGCAGACCGCTGTTGCTGCTCGAACACCAGCGACTGCAGATATTCCCGCAGCTGACTTACATCTGCAGAATGAGAATGATTTACTTGTAGTGCTCAACGGTGAGGCGTTGCTGCAGGCGGACAGCTGTTGCTGCTCGTACAGCAGCGACTGCAGACATTCACGCAGCTGGACAACATCTGCAAGATGAGAATGAGAATGATTTATTTGTAGCGCTGTACACTGGTACTGAAAATTCAGGGCCCCGTACAGTCCAGGTCCAGAGAATCATGTCCTGAACCTGGAACTAATTGGCTGTGAAAACTTGTGAATGGGCAATACTCAAAATAATGGTCCACTTTGCTACAAAGGAATCTGCTTAATTTAGTATCTGACTTCCACTGGCATTGTAAAATCCTATCTTCGTGTATTTGATAGGATTTTAAAATGCCAAGTAAGCAACACTAACTGCCTCTGTTGACTGTGTTTGACTGGAGACTTGGTGAAAATGACTATAATTTAATAAACTCTTCTCTACTTTGCTCTTGTTATTTCCTTTGATCGGTAAGCCCCAAAACGCTGAAGTATAACTTGTCCATTTTCTAATCGGTCAAAAGCCTCACATACCACATGAAGAGGATTGAGTGAGAGTGACTGATGGTCCATACCTGGTTGCTTGCCCCAGGTCCACTGTTCGATCAGCGTCCGTGCCAGAGACGGTTTACTGCTCTCCTCCTGCAGTAGGTCCCTATCCATCTGGTCCAGCCGCTGACACGCCGCGCAGTTACACCCCTTGTCTGGTCCACAGTGCCCGTCACAGCAGCTGCAAACTGGCAACTTCAGCCCACAGTAGTATTTACCAGTCTCTCCTGAAGGAAAAAAAATCCTAAGTTTGAAAAGCTACCAGTAACATAACTGTAAACAATAGTTTGATAACAGTTACACCCCTTGTCTGGACCACAGTGCCCGTCACAACAGCTACAAACTGGCAGCTTCAGCCCACAGTAGTATTTACCTGTCTCTCCTGAAGAAAATGGAAAAAAAGAATTCTAAGTTTGAAAGTCTACTATTATTACCATTAATAATAGTTTGACAACAGTTACACCCCTTGTCTGGACCACAGTGCCCGTCACAGCAGCTTCAAACTGGCAGCTTCAGCCCACAGTAGTATTTACCTGTCTTTCCTAATGGAAAAGGAAAAAAAAAGACTTTTTTAAAGTTTAAAAATCTACCATTATTACAGTTCACATTTAGTTTAACAGTTACACCCCTTGTCTGGTCCACAGTGCCCAACACAGCAGCTACATACAGGCAACTTCAACCCACAGTAGTATTTACTTGTCTCTCCTGAAGGAAAACAAAAAAAAACTTTCAGTAATCAAGCCATCCTTAGCATTACCGTTAACAATAATTTAGTTTGACAACAGTTACACCCCTTGTCTGGACCACAGTGCCCGTCACAGCAGCTGCAAACTGGCAACTTCAGGCCACAATAGTATTTACCTGTCTCTCCTGAAGGAAATGGAAAAAGAAAACTTTTAAGTTTAAAAATAACATTACCATCAATGTTCATTTGACAAGACAATGTTCATTTGAAGAAGTAGTATTTACCTGTCTCTCCTAATGGAAAAGGAAAAAAAAAGACTTTTTTAAAGTTTAAAAATCTACCATTATTACAGTTCACATTTAGTTTAACAGTTACACCCTTTGTCTGGTCCACAGTGCCCAACACAGCAGCTACATACAGGCAACTTCAGGCCACAGTAGTATTTACCTGTCTCTCCTGATGGAAAAGGAAAAAGAAAAGACTTTTGAATTTGAAAAGCTACCGTTAACAATACCGTTAACATATGTTCTTATCTGGATTGCAGTGGCCATCACAACTACTGGCACTGCAAGCTGGCACGTTCATGTTCAATCATGTTATTTCTATAGTCCTGTTGCTATCTTCTTCAGAGCTATAATCACAGATGTAAATTTGCTCAAGTTCCAATTTACTGAAAAGCCATCACCAGTAATATAACCTCCCCAGGGCTGTAATAATAACCTGGTTACATGATTGTAGTTCTCTGCATCCAGGTCATTACTTCATATTGCTTCACCAAGGTACAATGTAATTCAGTCACTACATGTAGATACATAGCTAGTAATCTATATTATGAGTGCCTTGCCAAGTGCAATTACCTTGTACCTTTGGCATTTCAGTTCAGTTCATCAGTTTCATAAATGCTTATGTGAAAATATTGCTGCAAAACTACATGTACGAGCTGATTTCTCACGAAGATGAAAATATGAATGTGCATTACAAATTTCTAGATATAGATTTTTGTTTACAAGTTAACTACAATCAGCAACAGTGAAATATCACAAACACATGTATGCTCCATGTGTAATGATAATATTCCTCCAGAAGAAAATAGTATTCCTTTACACTATCAAATCCGCATTAGCCCTGTGTTGCACAACCAAAGCATGCCTGACAGGAATACTAATGATGTGTCTGCACCACCAATATTGATCCTACTCTGGTGGTGGTATTCACTCAACACATCTCCAAGCAGATGTGCATGTAGCAGGGTAAAATCTCAACGTTGCTCGATCTCACAGTTTCGAGGGACATTGGGTTCATGGCAGGCTTTTACTTTAGCCAGGCATGCATCCAGGTGTCATTTAGACACTTTTTCCTTAAAATAACAAGAAATTGGACACACTAGATCATAGTAGATGCCCTTACACTGGGGAGCAGATCCTCTGACAAGCATGAAATTCTGATTGATCAGGGATGCCACTGGGTCATTTGGGGTCATAATCTTCTACTGTGACCTCTCTGACAGTACTTTTGCCCCTAAGGATACCTTGGAATCAGGCTTTTAGCTAGGCATGCGTCAACGCGTCATTTAGACGCACTGTCCTAACAAACATAAGAAATCGGACGCAATACTTTTAAGCAAGACGCACTACGGACGCCCAAATTTTTCCTCCCAGCCTCAGTCAGGGCAAACATATTGTAACAGACACAAAAAAATCTTGGCTGAATTCTACAAAATATGCACCTCAAAATGCAGGAAATAGCATTTCAGAGGGTTATGATTTCAAAATTTTATTTTGAAAATTACCCCCCCACAATGCTCGACTGCTTCGTGCCGCAGATCACTCTGATTACTTTGGACGCCCTAAAATTAATTCCTAGCTAAAAGCCTGCTTGGAATGTACCATTTTAACCCCCACAGTAGTGGTGTCTATATCACTTACTGCGACTCACCAAGAAATTTGGACACCCTATAATAAAATCCTAGCCAAATGCCTGGCCCACGGATACTACTGAGGCCAATATATCAATTCAGCCAATGGAAGATCAGCTTAGGAGGAGTTAGTATTCAATGCTCTAGACCAGTCTGCACCACAAATATTGATCCTGCTCTGATGGTGGTATTCAACACTGCATGTACATGTAGTGGGACTGGACACAAGATGTGTTCACAAAATAATGGGTTGGAGAATCGATTACACCCATGGTATGACAGGGCTCGAAATACCTTTTTCTGCATACCTGCACTGGTAACATTGAAAATTACTTGCACCAGATAAACTTTACCTGCACCACTCTGAATTTAGGAAGTGTGGATCATACTAAAAATTGTTCAGGATTTAAACCATTGCCATGTTTTCTTTTATACCTAATAGGTGGTAACAGCAGATGCAGCTAATAACAATTCACAGACACCTACATCATAGGGAATTTATCAATTATGTATAAAACCCAGTACATGGACCAGTGCAGGTAGACATCAGAAATACCTGCAATTTTACCTGCACTAACCTGCATATGCATGTGGTATTTCGAGCCCTGTATGAAGTGGCCACCGTGAACATAAAACCACCGCGAACATTTCCACATTTACAGTACTATCTTATGACACCACAAGATCTGCTTGGAGATTACACAGAGGCAACTAATCAACAATCTCTTACCCTTCCTGGCGGGCACCCCTGCAGAGTTGATGATGGTGTCTGCCGTTCCCACGGTAACCTCTCCATCCTTCACCAGCTCGTTCCACAGCGAACTCAGACCATCTCGGGAGAACGCACACTGGAGGGACAACAGACAAAACCGGTAATTGGAGTACAGTGTTACGGGTTATACTGTGAAAGTAATTTTCACCTCCATGAAAAAATAAAGATACATGTATTGTTTTGGGTGGGCCGACTCCTTGCAGCCAGGGGCTGAATTGTAAGGAGTAGGTGGGGCTAAATCGCAAGGGTCTGGAGCGGCTGCCATTCGGCGCTAACTCGGGTGACCTCAATATGACAGCAGTTGCCCCATGTGCAGTCAAGGACTATAGGATTTGAACTACTCACACCGGGAAGGACCCCTACTCTTTTTGTACATAATTCTTTATGAGACCATGGTCAAGCTCAATCTGCAGTATATTTATCACGACACAAGACACGCCTCTTCGAAAATTCGTACAAAACAGCACAAATACTGACAGCTTTTAACGATGTGTTACGTAGAGCAAAACGGGTACTATACTATGATAATCGGTTTACCATACTATGATATGTTTTAAGTATTCTTTACCATATGTCCTTAGCCTACTATAGTACCTATGGTACCTGTAGGTCAGAAACCAAACCACCCCCCACCGGAATCAGGACGACTCGGACCATTACCAAGTCGGCCCATTGGAAATCTGGTCAACTCGGACCACCCCCCTGGTCAACTCGGACCATCCCCATGGACAAGTTGGACCATCCCCATGGACAATACATGTATTTACACTCGCCGGCGGGCCTAGTCACGTCACGTCGGCCGGCTGTGTCCAGCGCAAGTTGTACATAAGCTTAAAGATACATTAACTTAGATATACCTGGCCTTTGTGAAATGTTCTGCTTACTGAGACGATTTCCATCAACAAACTGTTCATATACTAGTGTATGTAGTCTGGACAAAATAAAACACAACGTTTGTTTCCGCTCATTTGCTTTTTACCTTACGAACAATGGCGGATTTTTCTACCCAAGACAAGTTCCCAGCAGCATGCACTGGGTCTCTGTCCGACAACTTCTAGCTGTTATTGTGTTAACTTTGACGTTTTTGACGTCCCAAACCAGGCAATCAACGTGATTTTGAATAGACTTATAGAGACGGCGGCATTTTGTCAGACAACTTCTAGCTGTGACTTTGACGTCCCAAACCGCCGGCGATGGTCCGAGTTGTCCCGGCAGATGGGCCGAGTTGACTGGGCCGAGTTGGTAATGGTCCGAGTCGTCCGACATTCCCCCCACCCCCTTCGTGCAATATATCTATATTTATTCGACCTGGTCAAACTCAGCGATGTACCTCTCTAGGCTGTATTGGTGATACTTTCCACAACATTCACAGTCTACTGTGGTGATATTTCCCGTCTTTTTTCTCACCTGTAAATCAGTTTTCAGCCATTTCCCATCCAGTCTGAGCTGTGTGCGCAGGACCGGCCTGTGGTCGGACGACATCGCGAGCGAAACCGGGACGATTTCCACACAAACACGGCAAAGCTCTTTGTCAAGTGGACATTGCTACGGTCGAAGGGATAAGCAGCATCGTTCACAGAGTCTAAAATCTACTGTAGGTCCTTGGATTGTACATAAAAGCCGCTTTACATTTTTGCGATGTCGGAAAAATTGGGGTACTTCTTCGGCAAGCAGGGTAAGATGGCGGCTTGGATCATAACACAATGATGATAGGTGTGCAATATTCAGAAAATAACGAAAATTGTTCTCAAATTTTACTTTAAAGCTCGTATCTAAATAAGTATGATACCTCAATGTTATCATTTTTATCTGAGTATTTCAAATATGTAGATTTTTATCCTAATGTATCGAAATATTGATGTAAGTAAAAGTGAATCTTTGTGAAAGTTCCCAAAAGCGTAATGGAAAAGTCCAACTTGCTTATTCCCAAATGACGTCTTCGGTAGGAAGCGTCATCTAGCGACATTATGTTGAACAGTAGATTAATGAATTTTGTACCTGAAAATTCAACAACAACAACAACGAATTCCAAAAATAAGATGAAGTACACTAGGTTGCAAAATGTACGTTAATGATGGAAATGTACAATCTGGTTGTGTAGAAAGTAAATCCCCTAACTTAAACCTTTTTTAGATGATGCGATTTATGTGTGGACCAGCATATAAACTCGAGAAAGCCTGGATGGATTGAGAGACTATGTTGTTGATTTCCTTGTTTAACGTCTATTATTTTGATAGACGTGGTCACTAGTTGCTGAGTAGCTCTTGATATGTGTAAGGACGTTATATGATATCAAGGAGCTCCTTGATGATATGATTTGTGGGAAGCTCCTGATGTATTTTCCCGCCACGCCGTCCAAATTGTAACCTTTGACCCGAAGTTCCCGCCAGCCTCCAGTAAAACCCGCCACTTTGAACACTGCTTCGTCTTTGAAGATCTCCGAATTACAGGTAAGACTTTGGTCTGTTTTATTCACAACTTCGTAACAACAGTCTTTAAACCCTGTTATTCAAGGTAAACAATAGCTAAATTCTTTATTTGCTGGGCATCTTCGCCTAGTTTGAATGAGTGGGGAGGGGGGCGCGTGCTTGCACGTGTACCGGTGTTTTCATCATGAATAACAATTAATCAATCATTAACCTATGTAAGAGTTAAATCCCAATCAGCCTTAGCAGTTATTTCTTCTGGCCTAGGAGTGGTAGGGAGTCTCCAGAATAAATAATATGTTGGAGATCAATCAGACAAATGGTCAACTCAACATTGTTACAAATGAAATCTTCACATTTTATTAGAAATAGAAGTACAATCTGTGTATAAAGAAAATATCACTGTGTGTGTGATTCTGATTATATCTGTCATCAGTGTTTTCTGCTCTCATGTTAACTGTGTGCACAGCACTATCCTATCTCCTGTATCGGGTTTCAAGGTATCCTCGCTCTCAGGTGTAACTTGAAGTCGAAGTTGAAGTCAAGGTTGTGTGGGACCGCGTGGCTAGATCGGCAGCACGTTTGACTCAGACCCAGAAGGTCCTGAGTTCGAACCCTGCTGTTTCACCAATCTTGTGCCCTTGGGAAAGGCACTTTACATCGACTTTCCTTACTTCACTCAAGTGAAAAATGAGTATATAATATAGGCTACAATTTACAAAGGTCTTCAGCAAGTTGAAGTTGGTAGCCTCAAAACCAAAGAAGAAGAAGAAGGTTCAACTGTAAATGTAAATGCACAGGCTATTGACAGGCTTTGCCTGTTGTCATGCTGGGAGCGATGGTGATGTATGATATACCCCGTGATGTATCTATATATGTCATACCCACCTGTGAACACACGTTTCATTACAATAATAAAAAATGTGCCGGAAATTCAGAAAATTTTTTGACCTTGAAGAAAATTTGTAATAGCAGCAATCCTAACGTCCAAATCGTTTATTCAAAATTTTGACTGCAGTGTTTGTGCACAGACTACGTTGGAATTGTTCGTCTGTGTGATACAGCCTATTATCACCTGGTTTATGGGACACCTGTATCAAACATTATCACAGCCCAGGTATACGACTCGAGCGATCGCGATGGTGTCACGGTGACGCAGTGGTAGGCAGGTGTTTGGCAAAAGCTTGATTTACATATTAACCAGTAATTTGAGCTGCTAATCTAAATATCAATTTTTAATCCAATCTACTGACGTCCTGGTAGGCACCAACCGCCCAATACCCTGGATATAAACAACAACAGCGATCGCTCGTATGACATAACCTGTTATATTATTTACTAGTATACAATTACTATCATACCAATGCCTTTTTGTTCCAGGCTAAACTATGGTGATCACACGGTACTACCAGACCCCGGCCCTGAATCCAGGGGCACACCAGGTCACGTGTAAGAAGCTACAGACAGTTCTGGGCTCCAAGCAGATCCAGGCAGTGACCACGGAGAACTGTTTCAACATCTGTGTGGACGGTGGGAAGGACCTGACGGCCGAGGAGCAGAAGAAACTGTTGTGGGTTGTCACCACTCCGTTCGAGGGGGAGAGGACAAGTAGGGAGTCCTTCCTAGGCAGGGATGGGGAGAAGGGACTGCTGATCGAGATTGGACCAAGGTGAGCTTTCGTGGTCGTATTCTTAATTTGTTCATAAGGAGTGTGCCATTGTCACCTTGTAACAAGTTTGCATAACGGACCACCTCTAGACCACTCCGTTCGAGGGGGAGAGGACCAGTAGGGAGTCCTTCCTAGGCAGGGAGGGGGAAAAGGGACTGCTGATCGAGATTGGACCAAGGTGATCATGAGTTTTCATGGTCATATTCTAAATTTGTTCATATTCTAAATTTGTTCAAAGTTCATAAGTTTGTGCTGTGTAGTTGCCTGGTAATGAGCTTGATAAGTGCAAGGCCAAAAGACCACTTCTAGACAGTGAACTACTTGCTCAGTGGTTACGACGCTCATGGAACTGGACCCGAAAAGCCACTTCAAGGTTACTGGTTATATGGGTGTTACTGGAACAACATCTATTTTCCCCATGTCTGCAAGATTACCACAATCTGAAACCTAATTTGTGCACGTGTGGTACGGCCTATGACCTACAGTCTTTTGGTCCTAGATTGTTCAGCCATTATGTTAACCTGC
>NC_049985.1:2392873-2398445 GCF_000003815.2 Branchiostoma floridae | reverse complement strand
TCAAATGATAAAAAATTCTAACAGTTCATGTAGTTAAACAAGGGAAGCGACTGCCAGAAAAGCCTGTCCGTTACTCAGGAAGAATTACGATCCTTCACCCAACATCTGCTTTGAGAACTCATACGGTTTTGAATGACAACGTTTACTTGACTGTTTATCCACTTACATAATTAATAAGACTCCGTAGCTCTTGTTCTTGACCTTGAGGCTTAGCCGAACCACCTAATTACATTTGTACTAGGAATCAGTTATGGATAAAGCGCCCCGGCTTTCTAAATCCGCCTTATCTTTTGCTGAGGGGCTAGAATGAACGTTTAACTATGGAGCTTTCTTGTCACTTTTCAGTTTCACTAACGTTTCATACATAGATCTATTATGGGTGAATATATAATCTCTTATCGACTTGAAATATTAACAAAAGGCTTTGCAATTTCAAATATTTCGATAAACATCTCTGTACATAAACATTAACTTCATTTTGTCACCAATGCCTTCAAGTATATTGATAAAGAAGAAACAGAAACACACCAGTAAAGTATGCCATTTTTACTTTATTTCTTTTCTTTCCACTGCTTACAGCAAGAAATACGTTCGTAAGAAACGATTTGACATCTGAGAAAAGCATGTCAATAAGACTACTAGAAACTAGACACTGTCAGGCCAAAGACTAACACGACTGGTATATTATACTATATAAAGCTGTTGTTTTACAATCGTTTCGTTCTGTACATCCATACAGACACGCACACGCAGTGGGATAGTCTCTACCAGGCTCCACATGTTGCTGGAAAATAGTAGAAACTGGCCAAATAGACAACAGTCACGTACATGTACAGGGGTGCCTAAGCATTTGCACGAACCCTATGAAATTCGTACGAATATTATGTGATACACACGAATCACTATGCGAAAACGCACGAATATTATGAAATTCACACGAATCACTATGCAAAAACGCACGAATATTATGAAATTCGCACGAATCACTATGTGATTCACACGAACCTTATGCGAAATTGCGCAACCACTGCCGGGGTCACGTGACAGACGGAGCGGGATTTTCAAGATGGCGACTTCGATCGGCGGCGACGGAAAATACGATGTAACATGCCGAAATGAAGCAAAACAGTAGCTCACAGGTTATCAAATACATCTTTGCGACGGTAAATGTCCATTCCATACCTTGAACTATAAATATCACGGGTAGAAACGCTCAAAATCATGCCTCCTCCCGGCCGCCGTTTTTGCATAAGGATCGTGAAAATCTCATAAGGTTCGTGTGAATCACATAGTGATTCGTGCGAATTTTATAATTATGTTACCTTCACAGAAGGTACATACTGTTTTTGCTCTGTTTCTTCTTCTTTTCCGCACAAATAAAAAACATGAATATCTCCGAAACTAGACCTTGGAATATCTCGTAATTCAGCAAGCTGGTAGGTCTGCACATAAGACACTGCACCTTGGTCATTTGGTCCCCTAAAGATACCAAAAAATGATTTTATGGGGCAAAAAAGGGTGAAAAAACTAGCAATTTTAACACAAAATCGAACTTTCGAGCCCCAATAGAACTTTGGAACTACGTTCCAAGGACCCGAGGTCAACGACCGGTAGCTATGGAACCCGCCCGGGAGATATGGAACATGGTGTTCGAACGAGGTCAACGACCGCTGCTAAGCAACACGGAAGTGTCCGCCCGTCAAATGATGACTTCATCTTGCTTTAGACGGCCTGAATTGAGCCAGAAGCCGTCCTCTGAATTCATTTTGCCAAGAAGTAATAAGAGATCAAGAAATTCACAGAGCTTTGACTTTATTTTGCCGAATATCGGCACCCTTTGCAATCAAATTCAAGGAAGGTAGAATGAAATTGAGCGCAGGCAGAATGAAATTTAATGCCCCCAAAGTATCAAAATGTGTCTCGGTCTAGGTCAGTTCTAAGTATTTGTTTCAATACTTTCCTTGATTTTGTTTAAGCTATAGGTTTTGCAACCTGCACAAGCCAGTTTTACCATGAGCCATCCAAACATTGTTCAGATTGAGTCGGGGCGGCGGCGGGGCGGCGGCGGCCGGGGCGCCCGGCGCGGTGTTCTCGCCAGGATTTTGTCACAGCGTCGGGGCAGGGGGCCGGGGTCCAGGGAGGGGGGGGGGGCGGCCCGGGGGGGCGGCCCAGGGGGGCGAAGCTCTTGCATTTTAGGCTAATCAGAAGGCTTATTCTATCAGTTTTTAGGGCCATATCTACGATAATCGTAGCAGTCACTTAACTTCTTTTCAGCAGTTTAACTTAGCAGTATTTCGGGTCAAAGAGTCAAAGACAACTAAAAACTCATAAACAACAAACTTTACTCAGCTCAACAGTACTTATAACTATCGTCCGGTTTGCCATCCGAAGCTGAAGCGCTTCTTTATAGCGCTAGTACCTTCGCTGCGCTGCCGTGACGTGCGATTGTTGTTGACGGTCTTATATCGTCGCCGCCTCGCTGTCAGACGATATTCCAACGGACATGTTTCAAGGAAAATATCCGGCGAAACCGCTGTTCCGCGTCAGATTCTATTCTATAAAACACGTAACGTTACGTGGGAATAAATGTTACAGTCTAATAAATATTTTGTAGAAGCACCGCTGTGGGGAAGTCCAAGGAATGCAATAATCACGTAGCATATGAAGTTCGCTGTCAACTGGCACGCGGCTGTTTGAAACTCTAACCAACAGCGGCGGCCTTTGATGAAGTGGGCGAAAAAGTGCACTGCCTTGGTAACAAGGAAGCCGACGGTGTGGGCGGGGCCACATGGCGAGGCTTCTCCCCCGAAAGCCCCGGCCCCGAAAGGAAATGGCCGGGTTTTACATACAAACTTACGATGGTTTGAATTTTACATTGCCGAATCAAAGAGCTTCAAATTTAGAACAGGAAATTTGGAAACGCGGACGGTCTTGCTCTAGAAATATGTCAGAAAGAATTGATTCTGTTTTCCGCGCTGAAAAAGAAATACGAGCAATCGCTGTTATTGTTTACATCCGGGGTATTCGGCGCACGAGCGCTGACTGGTAGGCAAAAAGCGTTAGGAGATCAGATTACTAATTAGCATACCGGCGCGGAAGCAGATCGTACTGTTTACGCGAATTTGCGCATTTTCAGCCACGTTTTTATCGCATCCATGGGATTTTTTCAGATTTTGTATTTTTTTCACTACTTCTTAGTCTTTTTTTTTTTTTTCTTGTGTAATATTTTGGGAGAAAATGACCCTTGCCCTCTTGACTTCCGTCATGTGTTTCCGGTTGTTTTGATTTTCCCGCCGTACGGGCTTTCTGTCATCCGTTCCGGGCTGTTATATTTCTGTTCCTAATGTGGTTTAATTAATACGTTTAATCAATATGAGTTCTTCAAACAGCTACATTAGCTCTTTGGAGCCTAATGACCGAACCAGGTATTTTGAGAAATTAATGGTAAGTGTCGAAGACGCCGGCGATAGTTCAAACCCGGAAGTGACTGGTTCGGCGGTGACTGGTGACGGTGTACGCCTACCTGACCCATACAGTCTGACAGGTGAGGATCATGTGTACATGTGTTTCTAGATTTTGATAAGGTAGATTTTTGTGTCAGATAAAGGTTACAAAAACATGAGTAAGTGTAAATGTGTTTGTTGCTAATCTCTAGAAATTCTGGCTACGTAACGTTATGTTTATTATCATTTGTATGTTATACAGGTTGGAAGGATGATTTGAGCCTCTGGCCAGATACGGACTATGGGTGCATCTACACCTACCTAATCGAGGCTCCAGGTCCGTTTAACGGAGAAGCCATGAAAGCCTATAAATCCCTGGAGGCGTACAATCTCTTTATAAGTGGCCATGTGAGGGAGTGCAGGTACCACCCTATTGGAAAAAATGTGAAGGTCTGCTTCCTTAAGGCCAAGGTTGTGCCAGGTGGGTGTTGGAGTGCATTGGAACAATATTTCTACTTACATGTACCTGTAGTGAGAACTCTTGAAGATGAAGAATGAGATGCGTGATTAGTATTTAACTGTCAGATACGTTTTTATATTTACTGTATTATCTTTTTTTTCTGTTACATTTGTGTTTCAGGACAGAGAGTAGCAGAGACTCCTCACAACCCATGGGTGTGTTTGACCAAAAAAGAGGGTTATGTCATGGCAGCTCACTGCACTTGTATGGCAGGGTAGGTAATATAACTGCATTGACCATCATATCCAAAAAGTCACATTTTTATCTAACAGTGTTCTCGTCAGATGAGGTCCATGGCAAGAAACAGTTTTAGAAATAATGAAAGTCAAACTAGTACTCACCTGTAAATGTTCCTCCGTATATTTCCAGGGAGGAGCGACCATGCAGTTTGTATGTGGCAAGATAACTGTCTTAATTTTTTTCCTTGGTTCATGTTCTTGTGCTTGATGGTTTCCAGTTGTATTTGTACCTGTTGCAAATGCATTTCTTCTTGTTGATGTTCTTGTTGCAGGTTTTACTTGTTGATGTGTTTCGTTTTCTAGGTAATTTGGAGTTATCAACAGTTCCTGAGAGTGAGTATACTAACACATATCATCATGTAGATGTAGATAATGCTAAAAGAAATGTGTATATAGTAGAAATATTCAAATATCACAGAGACTTCCATAATGAGAAGATAAGGCAAATCTTTCATTGTACTGTGAAGCTGGCCAACTTATCCGTTCCTTTTACCATTAACTCTAAAATTGCTCCTGACTATAGTACCTATAATGTATACTCATTTTTTGTTATATTTCAATGTAGATTGGGAGAGGTCTGCAGCCATGTGGCTGCACTGCTGTTCGCAGTGGAGGCCTCCAGGTCTCTTCAGGAAAAACGGACGTCATGCACCAGCAGAAAGGCCGTGTGGAACAAATATTACAAAGATAAGGTCTGTTCATATTTGGGCATTATAATTGAGTAGAATTTTTTTCAATGTCTACAATTTTTTTGCCTAAGTACACTGTTATAACTTACATTAATGAATGGATTTCTTTGCTTCTACAAAATCATGTGGCATTTACATGTATCCAATTCACAATATATAGCCCTACACTATAGATTTACAGCAATATAGTAGATGTTCCTAGCCTGGAGTCCAGCCTTGTTGTGCTTTAGTCCACTCCCAACGGTGGCTACCCCGTCAATGCCATGGGGTAGCGACCTTTGGGAGCGAACTAAAGCACAACAAGGTTGGACTGCAGGCTAAGATGTTCCTCTTTGTAAAGTGTAATATCTGACATGGCCACTGTATAATGCTTTTTCTCACATATATTATTGATAATTCATTTTGTGGATTATTTCTTTCAGGTTGATCCACAAAGGGCTGAGGACATGGACTTTTCGCACCCTAAACATGGAGTCCAGATCAAGAAGGCGCGCCGGAAGCCGCAGTGTGATGTGCCACCACTCAGTGAAGAAGAGGCCGCTTCTGCTTTCTCACAACTGAGGAAGCTGTGTCCCACTGCCAGTGCTGTCATTAAAGAGGAGGAGGACACAGACACAGCATCAGAAGATGAGTCAGATGTCAACACAGAGACGCTTCCCCCTGGGATACAGGTCTGTCACC
>NC_049985.1:2390051-2392813 GCF_000003815.2 Branchiostoma floridae | reverse complement strand
AAGTCCCTGTTACTAGTGTTAGTGTAGACAGCATCCTTGAGGATGTTCGGTGCAACCCCGAGCAAATCACAAACCTCAACAAAGCTACAGTGGGGCAGTCCAAGTCTGCTTTATGGCGTCAGCAACGCAAGGGTCGTGTGACTTCTACATCCATGCATGATGTCCTTCATGCATCAAACCCCACCACTGCAGTACGGAAGGTCATGCAATATGACTGCAAGGATTTGAGCCAAGTGAGTTAACTGAAAACTAGTACAGTGTACACTTGCAGGAAGCCATTTTTCGTAGGTAATTAAGGCACACAAAGAGACAACATTACCCTGTATATTGGAACATGTACCATAATAATCCCAGAGCAAGTGTAGCTCTGATCTTTATTTGGATTTAAACAATACCAGGAGTCTAAATATTTCTGCAAAGTGTGACAGTCTAAATGTTCAGTCAATGCGAGATAGTGTCATATTAGAGATGTAATTCATTTGTGCTTTCTATGTCAGAAATTCTAAATAGGGAATTTCACTTTCAGGTTCCAGCTATACAATGGGGGATGAAACAGGAGGAGAAGGCAAGGCAACAGTACCTGGAAGCTACCTTGTGCATCTGCAAGGATGTGAAATTGGAGGAAGTGGGGCTCATTCTCTACAAGGATTTTCCCTTCATAGGTATAGCTAATTTTGGCTCTTACTTCAAACTTATGAAGTATAGTACATGTAATTGAGTACCAACTACACAATGTCTAATTGACTTATGATTTTGTTGATGTAACAATGAAATACATGTACTTGTTTTAACAATTGCACTGTATTCGTACCAAGTGAACATGTGCCATTTGCAGCATTTGGCAAGTATCAAAAGTAAGTACATTATGTTCATGTTTGAAATATCAGAAACTTTGCCACTAATTTGAACATTACTGTTGTATATATAGGTGCATCTCCTGATGGGATGAGACAGTGTTCATGCCATGGAAGAACTGTGATTGAGATCAAGTGCCCATACAAGTACAGGGACATCTATCCTGCTGCAGATCTGTGTCTATCAGATGCCAACTACTGTTTAGATAAGGATTGTAAGCTAAAGACAGGGCACAGATATTACACCCAAGTCCAGACACATATGCTGGTTACCGGTGTCTCAACATGTGATTTTGTAGTGTGGACTAATGCAGGCATGGTTGTAGTAAATGTTCCAAGGGACCAGTCACTGTTAAATGTAATGTTGTCTACATGTGTCCAGTTTGTAAAGTCCAGTCTTATCCCTGAGATACTGACCCACAAGTTACAGTGTGGAGACTCTGGAGTAGATGTGACTTTCCAGGAAGATGATGACCCAAACAAACGTTACTGTTCTTGTCAGAAACCAGCATATGGTAGGATGGTAAAGTGTGATAACAATGAATGTGAGTCAGAATGGTTCCATTACAAATGTGTTGGCATCAAGAGAAAACCAAGGGGCCATTGGTTCTGTCCCAGTTGTCAATGCTAAATCCTACTGGACAGTTTGAAATACTAAAAATACTAGTATAACAATAGAAGGCATTTTACAGTTTTATGTCATGTTTTAGAAAACTAATGTAAAACAAGTAAGAATTGTACTTTGTGGTATACTTATTATATTGTAGTGGGCTTCCCAAAAATTTGTTTTGTGTCCCTTTAACATTTTACCTTCAATCTCAGTATTTTGATATACAGAAAAGGCCAGCTCGTGCAGACAACATTGCCATTAAAAATTACTTGATTAGCTTTGGAAGTAAGTTTGTAAGAGCCGCACAGATAACAACACTGTCACTGAGTAGAGGGGCAAATGTTAATGGACAGATTTGGCTGAGAATTTGGAAGTTCTTGATTCTTTCAATTGCACGTTCTACATGAATTCTTAGAGTTGATATCTGTCTGGCATCTTGGACGATACGCCCCGGGAGTTGTTTCCTTCCTGTGGTAAATGGTGGCATAACTAGTGTTGCTCCTTTCAGGGCAAGTTCCTCAGAAATGGTGAATCCCCGATCTGCCATAATCATATCACCATATTCCACTTTGTTATAGAAACGACTTTTTAGCGTAATGTCTTTATCAGAAATTCTTCCACCCCAGGAACTGGACAGAAATGACACTGCTCCATAAGGTGTAATACCTACCAGAAATTTGAACGTATGATGGTGTTTGTAGTTACTCCAGGTCTTTGCTCGGGTCTTTAAATTGTATGGCCTCTCAGTGAAAATCTCTGAGCAATCAATGATGACTCTACAGTTTGAGTATTTTTTTTTCCGAAAATTTTTGGGAAGATTGCGCTTTACGGTTTCCTTGGACGGCCAATGAATCAGGAACTTTAGTCGGACAGCTAAGATTGGAATACAACGGTTTATGACTTTTGAAACTGTGGAGGCAGAAACACTAAATCTCAAAGCTAGATCAGCATTTTTGAGGCCTAGTCTCAACTTCATGAGAGTCATGAGTATTTGATCCTGCTGACACATGGACTTTAGAGGAGCAATGAAATCACTAACAAGTCTAAACACAAACATAAACAGTGCAACAGTAGGTATTCCAGTGAAGAGCTTGCATTTTGCATCTGTGAGATTGGAGGCTGATGTTGATGATTTCTTGATTTGTTCTTGAAGGTGATCACGTTCTTCCCTAAGGTTGTCAGCTTCACTTTGAAGGGACTCGCAAAACTGTTCCAACTTACATTTCTCCTCTTGTACTTTTGTGAGCTGTTCTCTCAGAGTCTCTACACTTTCAGGAAGGGGGTCTCTCAGAGTCTCG
>NC_049985.1:2389263-2389776 GCF_000003815.2 Branchiostoma floridae | reverse complement strand
TACATGGCTATATTTTCCCGCTCTGAGTGAAGAATAGGGCCTCAATCCGGCCCCATTACGTGCGTTTTTTTTTTTTTTTTTTTTTTTCAATTTAGCGGTCCGCACGTAGCCGTGGCCGGGCATACATGGCTATATTTTCCCGCCCCGGTAGACTTGGCAGTCAATCCGGCCCCATTACGTGCGCTTCTTCAATTTCAGCGGTGCCCGCACGTAGCCGTGGCCGGGCATACACTGCTATATTTTCCCGCCCCGGGTGAAGACTAGGGTCTCAATTCGGACCCATTACGTGCGTTTCTTCAATTTTAGCGGTGTCCGCACGTAGCTGTGGCCGGGCATACATGGCTATATTTTCCCGCCCCGGTAGACTCGGCGCTAAATCCGGTCCCATTACGTGCGCTTCTTCAATTTCAGCGGTGCCCGCACGTAGCCGTGGCCGGGCATACACTGCTATATTTTCCCGCCCCGGGTGAAGACTAGGGTCTCAATTCGGACCCATTACGGGCGTTTCTTCAA
>NC_049985.1:2384040-2389163 GCF_000003815.2 Branchiostoma floridae | reverse complement strand
CGCTCGCACCAATTTTATCGGCCGTTTCCAAAAAAAAAAAAGTTTTCGACCGCACAATGAATTGTGCAAAGCAGCTGTAAAATGAGTACAAATATTCCGTAGATTGAAAAAAAAGTATCAGAAAATAACTAATGCCATAGAATGCCAAAATAAATCTAAAGTCAAAGAGTAAGATGTGAAAGGACAGAAAGAAAAAAATCTATTGTTGGTTGGGGAGGTACCAGTACAGAAAATTCAGGTAAAGGTCCCGTTCAGGTCCCGAGGATCATTTCCAGGTCCGGACCTGATTGTATGTGGAAACTTGAGAACTGGCAATACTCAAAACAATGATAATTAGTCAATTTTTCTACAAAGGAATCTGTTTGGTGGATTATTGGACTCCCACTGGCATTTTAAGTCCCATCTCCATGTAATAAAGGCTAACTGTCTCTGTACCTTTCACTGTAGAAACTTGGTACAATTGACTATAAACTCTACTTGACTTCGCTCTTGTTGTCTTCTTGGCCCCCGGTAAGACCCCAAATGCCTGCCGACATAGTGTGTCCATTTTGTAATTGGCGAAACCTGTTCCTCTGATTTTTTTCTGTCTTTTTTTTTTTTGATTGGTCCAAGAAGAAAAAAAATGTTTTGCACCCGTATGATGTACTGGTCCCTACACGTTAACTGTTGGTATACCATACTATGTGTGTTTAGTCCTATGTTCAATCTTCCTGGCCACTTTGATTTCATACTGAAGGCAACTTTTTTTTTTGGCCAAACTTTTTTTTTATTCGCTCGCTCGCATCAGTTTTGGAGTTCCAGGAGGATGTCATCCATATAATCAAATCAACATGGCCTTACAAGGAGGAAAGACAACTCAAAGTCGGAAAGAGTAATGAAACACAATTTCTGATAAAGCATCTCATAATTGACTTTATCCCGTTAAACTCGGTAGATAAACTGTTGTTTGCGAAACTTGACACGGAAAGTCATGTTTTGTGGCTATATATGTCAGTGTTAGTTTATCCAGATATTTTCAAACTACAAATAATTTTTCCACAACATGCGAGAATGGTACCTCCCAGACACCATGGCGCCACCGCTTTGTCGCGAGCCCGAAGCGGCATGACCAAAGGCGGCCGCGGGCTGTGCGGGAAAACTTGAATGTAGCACTAGCAGACTTGTTGAACTAGGAATTCTCACGGTTACGGTGCACGAAATAATACTAACAAAATATGTGGGGCTTGTATCTAATCTCATTCAGCAATGGCAGACGGCTAGATTCCTCTGACAAATTAAATCTACGCTCAGCTATTATATAGTTATTTCATTTCAAACTTCATGTAAAACCCTACCGTTTTTTAAGATGTTGGCAAATACCTTTGAGATGGATAATGAGTTTCTGTTTGTTTTCTCTCCAATACGCAGGAACAGTATATCGAAGCTCCATCAGTGGTTTGAAGTGTCGGAGCAGGAGGTTAATTACAAGTAAAGCCTCCTTGGTCGAAGGAAGAACAGTTTGCCATAGCAAGAGCTACAGCAGTTGTGTTGTTCTGAAGTGTGTGTATGTGTCTGTGTGTGTCGTTCAGTTCTATATGTGTGCGCGTGTGTGTGTCGTTCAGTTCTGTTGACGATATTTTGTTAATCCTAACACTACGTTCGTTTATCCTAACCTTCTGGTTTCAACTAAGTAAGGCGCATTTTGTATGTAGAGTAGTTTATACAATAAATTATATAAAGTAACAATATTGAATAGACTTTTATAGTATAAAGATTGTAATATCACTCCTTTACAAGAACAATAGCTCCAATGCCCGAAGCTTGTGTATAATAATATTGCCAATTTTTTTTTATGGCAAACGCGGGGGGTGGGGGTGGTAAATGTTTGTTTCTTTTATTTTGTCACGAAACAGACAAAAGCCAAAGATTGTAATACACATCTGTGTCTAGAACGTCACGTCCCGGACTCTGGTGCACACTCTATTGTTCACACCTCGCTGTGACTTGAATGTCCAAAATGTCCTGCAACACATCAGCGCTAACTATTACTAAAAAACGACAGTACAGTCTGACCATCGGGTCGTGAAAGACACTACACTATTTCCAACTTTTCACCAGTTAGTAGACCTCAAAAAAACTATATTTCTGTTAAAATCACAGAACCCACTAATCATTAAAGAAGTGGGACTTTTCATCAGCCACTGCCTCCAAAGAAGAAGTCAAACCACCCAGTAAAGAAGTAGAAGCATGTACATAGATAGCTGACGTGTGTGTATTTAGAATAGACACTTGTTACTTTTCACTGTCTGTATCATTGCAATTAGCCTACGGGCATGGATTTGCAAATAAATAAATATATAGACGTCTTCATTCATTCATCATTATCACCTATCAACTTACCTTTTGTTATATGTAAGTAGGTCGGTGTGAACTGTCGGAACAAGTCGGAGCAAGGAGGTTAAAAAAAACAACCTCCTTGGTCGGAGGAAGAGTTTCTCACGCCGTTTTACTTGAATGTATGTTGATCTCTTTCAACATCTTGTTATGACGAAACATTTCTGTTCTGGTTTGCATGAAGATTGAAACTTACCTTCTATTAACTGTGTTCAGAACAACGATTTTACCAAGGAGCTTGGTTTTACTAACACAAGTTGCGTCTTGACTTACCCTACAATAAATGACATTTCAGGAACAAGAAGAAAAACGAAAAGTCTTTTCTTGCAAATTAATGGTTGATTCTTTCCGTTTTCCACCTTCGAATAAGGAGATTCAAACTGTTTTTCTTTAAATTTTGGACTTTGTTACGCCTTCATTAATTTGGTGGTAGGAACTTTATCATAATTCCTTTCACATTGTCTTCCTTCCTAACGATAACATTGGATCCATTCCAAAATACATTTATATACGAAGTATGGAATAAACAAGATACGGTAAAATATAAAGATAAGCGCCCAAAGAAAAAAACAACCACCCAAGAAAGCTGCTTGTCAGTATAACAATAGAACACCTTTACTTGGAAACAACCGCTTGAAACAAAAACAATGGGAAAATCGCCCTGAATAGATTGGTGTTGAGTTTGTGTTCAAGAAAAGCTCCATTTTTTAAAAAGAATTTGTTTTCATGTCTTGTTTATTAAAAGTTATTTGTCTTGGCGCTGGCTCTTTGCGTAAATTAACATTACTTCCAGTACGTATTACATGTATTTCTGACACGTCTAAAAACTGTTCTAGGCGTTTTTTTATCAACAACACATGTACATATACTAGTACATGTACAGTACGTCACACCATACTAGTGTCGTTACTTTTGAAGCATCAAAGGTAAGTGTATACCATGGTCATAATTCGTCAGCAACTACTTCCAGCCGGGCCGCTATTACAAACGTCGGAAACACGGTACGTTGATAATTTAATATATAGAAATTTACAAGTAAACTGATACGTTTGAAATGAGACATATTTGAAAGCAAATGGATCATGAATGTAAAGTCCTTTCCAAATTCTCTGATCGTGTCTCCACCGACAGGAACAATTAAGTTGGAACTAGAACATATCGTACTTCATTCGAATCAGCCAGATATACTTTGATTTGCATGCCATGGAGAACGTTGCCGATGCAAGTACTCAATACATTATACAATGGTGTTCATCACTCGTCGGCAACACGGTACGTTGATGATTTAATAGAAATTCATAAGTAAATTGATACAAATCTGAAAATTGAGACATGTTTGAAAGCAAATGGATCATGAATGTTAAGTCCTTTCCGAATTCTCCGATCGTGTCTCCCCCAACATGAACATGTTGGAGATAGAACACATCGTACGGAGTTCATTCAAATGAGATGCGTATATTCAAGACATTATAGAATGATTTCCATCACTCTGTATTATAAGCTGCTAACAACACCAATAATGAACCAAGGATAAAGAAAATGTTTCGTGCAGGATGTGTCACTCAAAATAATCGACACGGTGAAATTGTCTCCACCCTTTTTTTAACCTCCTTGATAAGATGTATATAAGATTATAGATAGATATGAAATGAAACATACCAAACAGACGGGGAGGTAATAATTGTATCAAACCAATCGTAAATGAATTCTGAAATGGAGTATTTTACAATGTTAAAAAAAAGGTTACTCGTCCCAGGGAGTCTAGCGGATTGAAGTGGTAGTTCGGTAGAATCCCCAAAGAATTCGCCAAGGCTCTTATGTGAAGTGACACAATGGCTAGATGGAGAGAACTACATAATACGTATCTTTTTGTTACGATGGCTTGGCCAGAGCCTATGTTAAAAAACTATTAAAATTCCATCTGAATTTCCCGACACCTTCCGCTAAGATTTTGTATTTATTATGCTTGTTCCTATATAACTTATAACTACCGTTTTCATTTCATCACACCCAGCCAAGAAAACTCCCTTATAATATAAGGGAGTTTTCTTGGCTGGGTGTGAAATGAAAACGGTAGTTATAAGTTATATAGGAACAAGAATGAAAACGGTAGTTATCGTTGTATTTCAATTGCCAAAATTTACCCCCGACGTTGCAGCCAACAGAAGGTTATAATCTGTCGTTTCTCCCAAGACATGTAACCCAATAGTGTTATCAAAATAAGTTACAACTTACGTTACCATATTCACACCACAGTATGTTTTGTGGAATATTTAACTCCCCCTGGCGTTCTAAAATCCTGCAAGACTAACTGCCTCTGTACGATTGACTGGAAAACTCTGTAGAAATGACTATAAACTCTAGTCTGCTTCGCTCTTGTTATTTTCTTTGACCAGTGTGCCCGAAAACGCGTGGATTCCTGATCATATAATCCGTTTTTTTTTCTAATAGGTCCAACATTCGGTCCACCGACTTTTTTAGGTCCGGTTTTTCCGGACCAGTACAATAAGAAAAACCGGTTTTGTACCGGTACACCGAACCGATACCCACCCCTAATGCAGACAGATGTTTTTATACCCCCCAAAATATCGCTTAGTACGGATTCCTCTTCTTTCATATTTCGATCTAAGTCATCCAAGAAAATGAAATGAATTCTAAGAGGTTGTAACATACTTGATTTATACAATATATTTTGATCGAATGGCAAAACTTGGCTAGCTGACGCTGCTCAATCTAATAAAAAGTAAGGA
>NC_049985.1:2366553-2382667 GCF_000003815.2 Branchiostoma floridae | reverse complement strand
TACAGTAGCATTACCTTACATGACTTGTTTTGTATGTGGACATGATACCCTAGTGCTCATCTGCCTTCCAAATAAAAGTGTTAGTTGCAACAACTTAGTACATGAACAAGTCTTCTTCATCTTTCTTTTCTTTCAGATTGAATTTCTCGACCGCCTTCTCCACCAACGCCGTCTCCATCTGCCACGCTGTGGGGCTAAACCAGATCTCGCGCATCGAGGTGTTCCGACGCTTCCTCATCCAGTCAGCTGACTCGGCACCAATCACGGCAGAGGAGGAGAGGAGGATGCTGGGAGTGCTCCATGACAGGATGACGGAGTGCCGTTATACGGAGCCCGTCTCGAGTTTCAAGCTGGACGTGAAACCCGACCCGTGGTACGAGGTGGATGTGATGGACGGAGGGAAGGAGGCACTGATGAAGGCAAACACTGAGCTGGGTAGGAAAAGTTTAACCTTTTGTCTACCAAGGTAGCTGTTTGGCACCAAGTATGTATTAGTATAATAGGCATATATTATATGTTGCAGGTAGCAGGGAGAAGCTTAGATTACAATGTATATTGAGCTGGGTAAGAAAGGTCTAGAAAGAAACTTAAGATAAGAGTAGTACAGGGCTCAAAATACTGGGTGCATGTGCACAGGGTGCACCCAAATATTTTCTTAGGTTTGTGTATGTAAAGATATCAAAGTATACTAGTATACATCATATTCTTGACATCTTAGTGTTAGAAAGATAATAAAAATTTCTGTCATGGTACTTGTTTAAGAATTTAATAGCTTGTAACAAAGTTTTATTATTAGGTTATTACTTAAAGTTAAGTGGTGCACCCAATTTCTTAAGCTAGGTGCACCAGTGCACTTTAGCCCAAAAATGAATTTCGAGCCCTGATGTATACTTAGATTACAATGTATACTAGGAAAAGTTTGAATTACGATATAGTAGTAGACTAAGACGTGGTATTCAGTACTAAATGTATTTGATCATACTGCTGAGGGTGTCCATGACACAGGTGGGCAGCAGTCTGCTGGTCTTTACATTGTGCCTCCAGGAAGCTCTGCCCAGCACAACTGAAACAATAGGTTTTCTGATAGAAATAATACTGTTCAGATTCTGTTATTATTTTTCATGCAACTGTTGTAATGATTCTCCATTAAATTTTCCCTCAGGTCTGGCCTTTGATGACTGGGACCTGGAGTATTACACCAAGATGTTCCGAGACCAGCTAGGGAGGAACCCCACAAGTGTGGAGTGTTTTGACTTGGCTCAGTCTAACAGGTAACATTCAACACTTAGTCTAAAACTAGGACTGTCAGTCAGTCTATACAGACTATGACTGCACTCCCAAAGGAACTAAATGACAATAAGGACATTACTCATAAAATGTACAATACAGAATATACCTACCAAAACAAAATATCAACCCTAATATACCCATTTAAAATGTACTCAAGGAACCCTACAAGTGTGGAGTGTTTTGACTTGTAGTGATTGAAGTTTCTTGAATTATATTGTTGACCTGGTTGTCTATCCTTTATTAATGTATGAATGGAGATACATGTACATTACCCCTTGTACGTTGCAGTGAGCACAGTCGTCACTGGTTCTTCAAAGGCCGGATGGTTATAGATGGGAAGGAGCATGAGGACTCGCTCTTCAAAATGGTGATGAAGACTCAGGAACACAGCAACGACAACAACGTCATCAAGTTCAGCGACAACAGCAGGTAATGTTCAAATACATGTACAATTCAATTGATATCATGGCTCCTTTCACCCATCACCAATAGTACTTGTAAGTATCCAAAAGGTCACAATGTCTGAAACATTGGGTATTGCTGGAGAAGACTGTAAGATCAGTTAAAGAATGAAAGTTTGATTATAACATTACCTGCTGTTACATTTATGAATGTTAGACAACAAGATCAACAATGTGCAAAATACAATTCAATCTCTACAACTGGATAAGAACAGAGATTTAGTTTACTTTTGGACCTTTCGAGTGAGTGACATCCGTCACTCTTCTTCAGCGTCACTTGGATGAATTTCAATTCAATACAAGTGCATCTAATTAGAAAAAAAACGGTTTGACATCTAAAGATTGTATGCAAATGTCAGCATTTGGGAAAGAGTGTGGTAATTGAATGCACAGACCACTGCCAGTGGACTAGCTCCCTGCTGTAGTGATTGCACATTAGTCAAAAGTTGTGTGACCCAGGGCTGCAGAAATGGAGATGGGCACTGCAATGTCATGATCAATCTCTTCCAAAATTAGTTTCATCAGGTTGATAGAAAATAGTATATATCACTTTGCTTACTTGTCGATGTCTCTCAGACACCTTCCTCGGAGCTACTGACTGAAGTTCTGCTGACTTTGTCTCCCCATCCCCAGTGCCATCCAGGGTTACCAGGTGCCAGTCCTCTGCCCAGGCCAGCCAGCTGTCTCCAGTAGCTTCCAGGACAAGTCGGCGCTGAGACATGTCATCTTCACAGCAGAGACACACAACTTTCCTACAGGTGAGATGGCTCAGATGGTTTGTTATTTTTTGTACTTTTGATTTTACTTAGTAGGTGACATGTCTCCCCTGCTTAAATAAAAGAAAGTAAAAAAAAGAAAAGCAAGTCTTTTTAACTCTGAGACAATCAAAACGATTCAAGAGTTTCTTTCCCTTCCATGTAGGACCATGGTTCCCACCATTCTAGGACCAACTTAAATGTTGAATCTCTCTGGTTTGCCGTTGCAGGTGTGGCTCCGTTCCCAGGTGCGACCACAGGTACAGGTGGCAGGATCCGTGATGTCCAGGCGGCAGGGAGGGGCGCTCACGTGGTGGCAGGGACGGCAGGATACAGCTTCGGCAACCTGTCTATACCAGGTACGGTCTAGAGTTTAGCTTTGGCAACCTCTGTATACCAGGTACAATTGTGCCATTTCTTTGACTTTATCTTTAGTCTTTTGACACACCGTCTGGATGAATAGATTCTATTACTTTTGCTTTGTTTTTGTAATTACATTTGTTAAAATATTTTATGTTATTAGTTTTATTTGTTTACAAATGTATGTCTTATATTATCATAGTATATCATAGTGAGTGTGAGTGTGTATAACTTATAGCTTCTTAAACTGTACGCTGGGGGTGTTTGGCATTGTAAGGACGTACCTGTTGCCTACCTCTCAGATCTCATTCTGTGAATCTTGATAAATGAATAACCTTCTGCAGGAAGTAGTCTGTTGGTGTCAAATTTGATGGCTTCCAGATTGTCTTTGGTAGCAGGGACAATATTAATCTTGTACAGTTGAGAAATGATCACGTTTCAGTCTTTGAATTTCCTTATAATTTGTTGATGACCTTCTACCTTTAAACCCTTCCTAGGTTATGACCTTCCGTGGGAGGACAAGACCTTTGAGTATCCTAGCAACATGGCCAAGCCCGTCGACATCTGCATAGAGGCCAGTAACGGCGCCTCAGACTACGGGAACAAGTTCGGGGAACCCGTACTGGCTGGGTTCGCTAGGTCGTTTGGTATGTTCTTTGTATGATATGTATATGATGTAGATTCTATGGGTTCTTTAAGTTGGTCAAAGTGTTGTTTTCCTTAAACATTGAAGAACAGGTACACTGTACCTGAGGTATTATGGCAGAACCCAATCAAATCTGTTTAATTTGCTTCTTGGGACAAAAAATCTCACCGTTGCTACAAAAAGCCAATTTTCACAAGACGAAAATGATGAAAAAGCTAATATCATTGGCTTTTAAACAATGAGAGAGAAAAAATTCAAGTTGGAGATAGCCCTGGCTTGTTCTCACCAAGTTTGTGCCTGAACTGGTTTAGGAGACAAAGGCACATAGACATATTGGAGTAGTTTCTTTGTTTGTTTTTTATTCTCCTGTCGATTTGACAGATGAGGAGGCAGACAGGCATTTTTGTGAGGAAAGTCGTGTAAAGTGCCTTTCCCAAGGGCACAAGATCGATGACAAGGCAGCCGGATTTGAACCCGCCACCTCTCGGTCTCGAGCCAAACATGCTGCCACTGCGCCACGCGGTCCCAGAGTAGTACACTTGTATAATGTATGATTACATTGTTTATTCTGATGAGGTGTTCCTTTCCTACAGGAATGAGACTTGCAGATGGAGAACGTAAAGAATGGGTGAAACCAATCATGTTCAGCGGGGGGATAGGTCAACTGGAGGGGAGTCACATCAACAAGGACCAGCCCACTGTCGGTGAGTAGGGGGATGTTTTCGGTGAAGAAAAATTGGTAGTAGACTAATTGATTTTTGGTGACGCCCTTGAGGTGGAGACATAACATGTAGTAAAGTACAGCGATGGTTCTTGAGTTGAAGGTATCCTAAAAATTCTTCAACAAATTCTCTTGAAAATTGGTTTTCAACAACACATACGTTGTGGGAGTGGTCTCTGCACATAGCAGGGAAGAACTCTAGATCTACTGCTTGGGCCATAGAGATTGTGTTAGTTTGTACCCCATATTATAACTGTTTGCCTGTTGTTGCGTTGACTGTACAGAAGTCAAAAGAGCAGTTGCTATCCGCAAGAAGAAGGAGGAAACAGAGCTCCAGTTTGCCTACTGGTCTGTCGACATCCCACAAGAGAATACATAATCTATTCAAAATGTAATGATCATCTTCTGTGCTGTGCCCCTGTCAGGTATGGAGTGGTTAAGTTAGGCGGTCCTGTGTACCGGATCAGGGTGGGCGGTGGCGCCGCCTCGTCAGTCATCGCAGGAGAGAACTCTACTGCTTGGGACATAATGTATTAGTTTGTACACCCTATTATTGCGGTTTGCCTGTTTTTGTAAAATATAATGGTCTGCTTTACTGTCCCCCCTTCAGGTATGGAGGTGGTTAAGTTAGGCGGTCCCGTGTACCGGATTGGGGTGGGCGGTGGTGCCGCCTCGTCAGTCATCGCAGGAGAGAACAAGGAGGAGCTTGACTTCGGAGCGGTCCAGCGGGGGGATGCAGAGATGGAGCAGAAGCTGAACCGCGTGATCCGTGCCTGCATAGAGATGGTGGAGGATAACCCCATCAGGAGCATCCACGACCAGGGGGCTGGGGGCAATGGTTAGTGCACACTCACTCACTAACCAGGATAGGGGTGGGTACCGTACAGAAAATAGTAACAATTGCAGTAGGAGTATCCGCAATAAATAGCTTTAGAACGGTTAGTACAAACTTAAACCACGTCATCCGGGCCTGTATAGAGATGGTGGAGGGGAACCCCATCAGGAGCATCCACGACCAGGGCGCTGGGGGCAACGGTTAGTACACACTCACTCACTAACCAGGATAGGGGTGGGTACCAGTACAGAAAATAGTAGCAATTGCAGTAGGAGTATCCGCAATAAATAGCTTTAGAACGGTTAGTACAAACTTAAACATCTGTGTATCTGTAAAACCGCGTGATCCGGGCCTGTATAGAGATGGTGGAGGGGAACCCTATCAGGAGCATCCATGACCAGGGTGCTGGGGGCAACGGTTAGTACAAACTTATATTGTGTATCTGTAAAGCACTGTTATGAAGAACTTTTGTGTGTTTCAGCCAGTTGATGTATAGGTAACCTTGTTTGTGCATAGCATAACATAAACTTTACAAAGTAAATGGTTAATGACTATTGTAGCTATGAACACTTCATTGTTTGTTTGTTTGTTTGTTTGTATACATTCAAGAAGGTTGAGTCTGTTCAAAGCCTATCCTTGCATCGTTGCTATTAGATGTACACTTCGTGCAAAAATATCATGTAATACATGAAGCACATTGAATCACCTTAACATTTTTGCCATCAACAGGGAAGGATTTCAGTCCTTACAATGGGTTGTCACGTAGTTGGCTGCTGTGGTCAAAAAGAGCAAAGGATTTTTCATGGCTAAACTGTTATGAATGTGAAAACATTTACTCAGGAAACATGGTAAAGAAATAATTGAGCCAGCAGGTGCTGTAATCTGTAGGCAGGAGTTTTCAGGTTGTATCTTTTGTAGGTAATGTGCTGAAGGAGATTGTGGAGCCGGCCGGAGCTGTGATCCGTACGGGGGAGTTCCAGTTGGGCGACCCGACTATCAACGTGATGGAACTGTGGGGGGCAGAGTATCAGGAAAGCAACGCCATCTTGGTCAAGTCCGCAGACTCTGGCGTGCTGAGGGACATCTGTACCAGGGAGAAGTGTCCTGTCTCATTCGTCGGGGAGGTCACAGGAGACGGAAAGGTTTGTTTGTTTTGCATAATCCGTGAAATTCAAACAAGGGTGCCTCCTGTTTAATGTATCCTCCGAGAGGACGTCTCTAACCGTAGGTAGGCACTCATTTTCACCTCAGGTTAGGAAAATAGGCTTAGTATAAGCTGCCTTTCCCGAGGGCACAACATTAGGGGCCTGCTTGGGAGTTGAACCCAGAACCTTTGGATTGTAAGTCTAACCTCCAGACCACCTTGCCACCTTGATGGGTCTGATTCAGATTTATTGCACTGACTGGCATGTTGCAAGTGTGTCACATACAACATGACAAGTGGTAGCCCCCACAGCTTTTTCAAAGTTGATTTCCCAGGGGGCCCACCATACATGTAACAAGACAAACAATGTGTTACACACAATCAGTCAAAATTAAGACACCAGTGGATAACATACGATAGATAACATGAAAACTGAGGCGTCAAAACAAAATCAATGTCCATATGACCAAGGAGCCTTCATCAGATAAAACCTTCTTGATTTCACAGTGATAAATGTTCAAAGGTTAGAATGTTATGGTTAAACTCTCGGTTCAACTCTCTCCCCTTAATAAGATTGTCCTGGAGGAGTCTGAGGCAGACTGCCCCGGGGAGGAGAAGCCAGCAAAGCGACAGCGGGAGGGGAGGAGACCCGTGGACCTGGACCTGGAGTGTGTGCTCGGGTCAATGCCCAGGAAGGTATGTTTGTTTGTTTGTTTGAACCTTTATTTATTCATGAAAGCTCAAATCGGCCTACACGCCACTTTTCATTGAGGTCATGAGGGAAGAGGCAAGGGTCAGACAAAGTATATAACAGAGATACAGTTTGCATCGTTTAAAGTCCTTATAAGTCTATAAGTCTATATACACAATTTTTACATACATGGTACAAAATACATGATAGAGAGAACTGCTACCGTTCTGTTTCTCTAGGATCTTGACTAGAAATCACACACATTTTTTTTTTTTTATTCTTCCTACAAGAGGACACTTGTCACTGATTGCCTTACCTTAGACCTTAGATCCTACTGCACCTTTGTTGCATTAGTTGTTTTGTTGGGCTGCTTTCTGGATATACAGACTTGTGCAGCTTCTGCCATGTCCTTTCCTGTTGACATCATTTTATAAGATTCGATGTAGGGTGACTTTAGGTAGCCCAGATCACTGGTATGAAAACCAAACTGCACCACAGAAAAGTGTCTGTTTGTTTTGTTTTGTTTTTAGGATGTAGGATTTTTATTACTTTCTTATTTTTCCTAGAGTCCTAGCACTGATTACTGGTATGAAAACCAAATAACTGCACAGTTTTTCTCCCTTTCAATTTAAGGTCTTCAAGCTTTGTTTTTCCAGTTAAGCATATTTTTAGAAAAGCCAAAAGCCGACAAATCAAATTAGTGTAGCCTAATAACAATACCGAGGAGTTACATAATGAAATTCTCTCTCTATATATATAGATAGATAGATATTATATAGTCAATATAGCTGGCCAAGTCTGGACATGGTAGGTGTTCATGCTTCTTTTATAGATTTTTAAAAATTTGTTTTTGCATCGAATGGCAAGATGGCATGGCTAGCAGGTGCGAGATAATGCGAGTTCATTTCCTGGCATTTCTGGCTGGATGCCAATATGTCCTTAGGAGAAAATGGTGTAAATGGTAAAAGCTTATGGAATGAGAGGGATGGGCTCCACCTTCCAATACCAGGGCTCGAAATACTTTTTTCTGCATACCTGCACTGGTGCAGGCAACATTGAAAATTACCTGCACCAGACAATTTTTACCTGCACCACTCTGAATTTAGGAATTATGGATCATACTAAAATTGTTCAGGAACCATTGCTATTTTTTCTTACATACTTTATATGTGGTAACATTCAATGCTGCTAATAACTATCCATATACAGCTACATGTACGTTACAGGACATTTATTTATAAAACCCAGTACACAAACCAGTGCAGGTTAGGTGCAGGTAGACACCAGAAATACCTGCACAGCTCCAATTTTACCTGCACTAACCTGCATATACAGGTGGTATTTCGAGCCCTGCATACCATACCCTAGACACAGTGGGTAATAACCCACTGCCCCTGTGGTCTCAGAAGGCGATGGGACTACAGTTTTATAGCATCTTTTTAATAAATAAATAAATGTGGCTGGTGTGTTACGCCGAAGGGCAGTTATACCGGCTATATAGATACAGATACAGAAATATCGGGTGTATTTACAGGAAGCAGGTACCCAATTTTTTTTAGTAATGAGGCTGATTTACATGATTGAGGCACCTCCTCGAACACGGGACCCCCATTTTATGTGACTTCCGAAAGGCGGATTCATGAATTCTTGGTCGGGCTACAGCATCCAGTCTTCCTTGGTGGTCTCCCATCCAAGTACTGACCAGACTGCACATTGCTTACACAATGTCATGTATTATAATAACTTCTGAGATTGAGGGGGTCGGGTGTATCAACGCGGCACGTGGCCATAGACTTAATCTACAAAAAAAGTACGAACTGCTTCCTATTTTCCAGAGATGTTAAGGAGCCAACACATGTACAACATGACACCAAACTTTATTGCACTAGAACCGCATGGCAAACTATAACAATAGTGCAGAGGCCAATTCACAACATTGAACAAGCTACACGCACACTAGTCAACAATTCCGTAAACAATGTGTACATGGGCTACATTACATATTACTAACTAAGGCTCAGGTGATATTTCCAAACCGGGGCCCGGAATGTTTTAAAAGAAATGAAATATTAAAATGGACATTGTCATTGTATACCTAGAAATATTTGCAAATCACGGCTTGAACTGATGAATCTTATTTTGACATTTTGTGTATTTTGATGTTGTTTATATAATTTTGTAACTCCCGAAATCTGCCCGGCTGGGCCCTGGTTTGAAAATGTGACCAAAGCCTAACAAGGGATCAGGACGATTCGGCCCTTTAACTGCCCAACACCTGACAGGTTTCTAACCAGGATTGTTTCACATGCAGCATATAAGGGGCTTCTTAGTGACAAAGGTGTGAGCTATGTGGGGCGTTCTGGGGACACCCTTCCCCGGAAAATATTAACATTCATAACCCTCAGAAACGGTTTCTCCTTCCTGAAGATTTAATGAAACAAGGCCAACATTTTGTACCTCTGTGGCACAAAAACTACAGAAAATTCCCCTACGCTGGTCGGAACACAACGTAGGGGCCTACATCACAAGGAAGGCCCCTATACTCAACTGCACTTACAAGAAACCTGCCCTTGTCAACTTGGCCGAGGCAAGAGCTTTACGGCTGGTGTTGGAGTCAGGGTTAGGCTAAGGGTGTTGGTCAGATAAGCCATGGGCCGAGTTGGTGAAGGGCTGAAGCGTCATACATCTAAATAACAATACCAAGACAGTGGATAAAATCTGGGGTATATACAAATTTTGTGTTACAAATCACTATTCAACTTTAATGTAGAGTGACATCTACAATGTACCAGCACAGATAAACTTGCAATTTAAGGCCAAACCAATTTGTTTCCTTGGTTTCCAGACATTTTAAGTGAAAACGATACCAAGCAGATAGAGGGCAGGGAGGAAAACAGTATGATATCTATTCATGGCATGAACCATGGCCTTGAGCTTTGATTATGTTAATAATATGTATTTTCCAGTAAGACATATTTCTTAAAATGTGAAAACCAACAAATGAAATTGGTGTTGCCTAATAACAATACCAAAGATTTACATATTAATAAAAGTATTATTTCAACACGTTATATTTTGTCTGGAACAGTTCAAGGGAGGGGTTCCTCAAAGAGAGCGACAATACCCTGCCATGATGATGATGATGATGATATTTTTTTTAAGATAAGGCCACACCAATTTAATTTCTTGGTTCGCGGATTTCCCGACCCATTTTTTTCCGATTTTGGAAAAAAAAATAGTCCCAAGAATAACAATATAGGTTCTGCTATCGCAGACCTGTAAAAAAAAACCATTCCAGGGGTACATACTGCTGATAAACCAATCAGAGAGCTTCTTTGTAGTCACATCATGCCATGAAAAGCTGAAAACTTGACTACTAACCTTGTTTTTTTGTGTTATATAAGCCTCATATGTTCACCCCAGACTTTTTGTAAATTTTTATTCTTTTTTTTTTTTCGACCGCCCACCCCAAATTTTTCTGTAAAAATCCGAGAACCAAGAAATTAAATTGGTGTGGCCTAAGGACTATGTAAATCTTCAGCGCAGTGTCAGTAGCTTTTGTACGCATGTTGGGGTTGTATGGATTTAAGATCGAACAAAAGGGCCATTTTCTGTTTCAAACGTTGGCTAATGACCAACTAAGGAAGCTTCCATATCTACTCGTATTTCAGTTTAAATTGGCAGTACTGACGAAAGGTAGCCAATTTATGCAGGCCTAGGGGCTGAAACATGGTATCCTACGGGGAAGAAAATGTTGTTTGCGACGCCTTTTGTGTCTGAAGCTCGCCTCTGACGTGGAAGGTATTCAGCCGTTGGTTTTTCAATTAAGTTTTTAATAACTGTTGTAAGCAACCTTCCTACCTGTAGATTTGTGTGTCCTCAATCTAACATAGCAAGAATTTTTTAGTAACTGCTTCATATAACAGAGCTGGCATCATATCATACATGTATGTCTTTTTCTATCAGGCAAAAATCATGCATAAGTTGTTACAATTATAGGTTATGGGAAAATAAAGAAAGACTGTTAATAGAATTTTTCATCAATCAGTGACTTATCAAAGGTAAGTAGAACGTACCTCCAAATTTTCGATGGCTATCCAGTCCATCTTGTTCACGTAGTGACCTAGTTCTCGCGAGAGTTGCGAGAACTAGGTCAAGACTTGCGTGGATCTTCTGTCCCCCACCCCGCCTCCTTCCGGAGTAAGGGTAAGTAGGACTGATTTTGTATGTAGTTTGTCTCATTTCAAGACCTGCTTTTCAGCTTTTTGCACATTTCACTTGAGCAGCAGCCATGAGTGTTAGACCTTTGTAATTACATCATTGTAGGCAACACAATAAAAAACAACATCCTTGCCTATTCGATAGTAGCCTGAGTATCATCCGTATTCTACCGGGGCTCCTTACACTCGCTACTTTTTAGGGAAGTGAGTGTAGGGAACCCCGGTAGAAATAGGATGGTACCCAGGCTAATTCGATAGTGCAACACTCATCAAAACTAAACATCAAAACATTACAATATTCATAATTAAAGATAAAGCAAAATGAGTTGTCAAAGGTATTCAGAGGCCTCGTGATGGGACTATTTTTGTGTCTGTTGTATCTGATAAAATGTATGCTAAGCTAACACCCCCCATTGATTATGGATTGAGCCAAATTCCCTACCGTTATGCTATATTATGAGTAAGATCCAGCATCGTAAGATGTGTGAATTTAGGTTTAGCAGAAGATTTCAGACAATCTTCATTGTACTCAATTGCTTTTCCATTCAGTAGAATTACTAGGGGAGGAATTCCTTCATGAAAGAAATGGTAATCAAATTTATTATGAGAAAGACAAAGCATAAAAAAATGTGTGAATTTAACATGAATTTTGCAGAAGATTTAAGACAAGCATACAATCATGTTCTATCTTTTAATAAATGTACAGAGGTTTAATTTTGATAATGTTTCAGTATAGCGAGGGTAATCAGTGCCTAGAAGTATTCTGAATGCACACTTTTGTTCGCTCTACAACATAGATGATGAAATTCTAGTCTGTATTCCATATACCAGGGCTGTGTTGTCCATGGTTTGTATCTATAGACACATAGTAAATGAATTTCTCTAAGATCTTAAGCAAAGCGTTTTAGTTTTTAAGTCAAACAAGTTCAAGAGCTTGATTTTCCCCATTTCGTGTTAGCAGAAATCCAGAGACCTAAAATACACTCATCTTCAGTGTACTCAATTGCTTTTCCATTCTGTAAGGGGAGGGATAGGATCCTTAAATGATAGAAATGGTAATCAATTTTGCACCTACTTTCATCAATCAATGACATGTGATTTTCTAGTTGGTTGATTGGAGTTATGAGAATTGGTCCAAGTAAATAAGTAGATAAGTAACTTACTAAATAAAAGTTATAGGATTGATACAACAAGCCTACTTGTACCAATTATTGTGATGGGCATAAATAAATCAATGAATAAATAAATTCAAGTTATAGGATTGGTACAACAAGCCTACCTCTGCCCATTGTGATGGGCATAAATAAATAAAAGTTGTAGGATACCTCTAACCATTGTGATGGGCATAAATAAATATAATAAATAAAAGTTGTAGGATTGGTACAACAAGCCTACCTCTGCCCATTGTGATGGGCATAAATAAATAGATAAATAAATAAAAGTTGTATGATTGATACAACAAGCCTATCTCTGCCCATTGTGATGGGCATAAATAAATAAATAAAAGTTATAGGATTGGTACAACAAGCCTACCTCTGCCCATTGGGATGGGCATAAATAAATAGATAAATATAAAAGTTATAGGATTGGTACAACAAGCCTACCACTCTCTCTCTCTGCCCATTAGAATGGGTATAAATAAATAAATAAATAAAAGTTATATAATAGGATTGATACAACAAACCTACCTCTCCCCGTTGGACGGCGGTGATTTTCTGCACTGGTCATGCATCTTGTCCAAATTCTTGAGTTTTCTTAATCCAAGTCAAAAGTCTTTTCAAACTACGTTCCTATACACTTGCATGACCACAGTTGTCCATGTAGTTCTGTTCCTTAATCTTGGGTAGTTCTGTTCCTAAATCTTGGGTAGTTCTGTTCCTAAATCTTGGGTAGTTCTGTTCCTAAATCTTGGGTAGTTCTGTTCCTAAATCTTGGGTAGTTCTGTTCCAAACTTGTCTGAATCAATTCTGCTGACCGCTTTGTTTCACTGTTTTAAGACGGCAAGTTCCCTCTTTTGAGTGTCTTTGTGTTGAGATTCAGGGTTGGCTTTTCCTGCGCTGCCTTGTATCTTCCTGCCATGCTATCTTCGGACGCCCTGGTGGATTTTCCAAAGCTAGCGCATCCAGAGTGTGTCCTACTGTTGCCTCATCGGTCTTTGTGTCCAACATCGATGTAGGGACGTCAGAAGATTCTTCATCCAAGTGGAGTTGTCCAGGAAGGGTTTGCGAAATGTCCTCACTGCAACGTGGTGTTGGTTCGGCATGTACCTCTGCCTGGACTGTTATCTTGAGTGGTCGCCCTGAAGCGGTCTTATGGCCATGGCTTCCTGTTGCCTCATTGGTCTCAGCATCTAACACCGATGTGGGGACGTCAGACGATTCTTCATCCAAGTGGAGTTGTCCAGGAAGGGTTTCCATGATGACCTCTCTGGAACGTGGTGTCTGTTCAGCATGTACCTCTGCCCGGACTGTCATCTTGAATGGTCCCTTTGAAGCGGTCTTATGGCCATGGCGTCCTGCAAAAGGCGCTAGTCCTGGGCTCATGTCTGCCGTTGTTGTCTGCTTCCGGGCTTGGTCGGAAGGTGCGTTCTTTGGTGGTGGCATCAGGCTCTCTACAGGGGTTTGAGCTGGCGTCAGTTCTGAGACTGACGCGTCTTGCCCAGGGCCGGTGATAGTAGCTATCTCCATGTCTCGATGCCGCCGTGCAGGAACCGCAGGTGTCAGGTCTGAGGCCGGCGCGTCTTGCCCAGGACCGGTGATAGTGGCCATCTCCATGTCCCTATTCCGCTGTGCCGGTTCTGTAGGTGGCGTGTTGGTTGGCAAACCACACAGCTCCTTAAAGGCTCTACGAAACTCGGGCAGCTGGAAGCTGTAGATGATGGGGTTTGCCATGGACGATACCGTCAGGTACAGCAGGATGGACACATGATCAGCAATGATCAGGGCATTTTGCGACACGTTTTCTTTACTGATCAAAGCTCGTCCAACGGCTATCTGGAAACAGACAGTGACTATAGCTACAGTCAGAACGATAGCTTGGGGTGCCATCAGCTTGAATGCCTTGGTCTGGAAGACCCACAAGTTGCGGTTCTCATCCCTCTCCTGTTGTCTCCTGGCTTCCTTGAAGACGAGGCAGTAGAGCATTGCAATGAAGAGAGTGGCGACTGTGCAGACCAGGAAGTTGATGCTTCTCAAAATGGAAGTGAAGGAGACACTGTTCACAGGTTCCCATTCACATGACAGAATGTTTTTTCCTCCAAAAGCCACAGATGATATTCCAAGGAACAAGGAGTAGGCTCTGGTCGCCAAGATGCCAGCGACCACACGTTTCGTGGTGACCTTGTCGTGGTAGTGTAGGGGGTTGCACACGAAGTGGTACAGATCTGTAGCCATCATGAGGTATGTACCAACCATAGATGTCAGGCATGGGGGCCCTACCAGTAATCTAGCCGTGCACCACAGATGTTCCCCGCCAACATCTTCCTGCAAAAGCGCATGGATACGGATGGGAATCAGGCAACTGGTGAAAATGATGTCGTCCACGGCTAGATTGCAACGAAGGTAATGGCTCGGCTTGTGCAGGTACCGTTTCTTCCTGACCACGAAAATGAGTAGCAGGCCGCATCCTACCGACAGTACCAGGCTGATGATGAGGTATGTTACCTGGAGAGTCTGAGATGTCGAGCCAAGGGATAGAACACGATTGATATCGTCATCTTCTGATGGACCGTCGGTTTCTTCTTCCATAATGATAGCCAAATAGCACAAAAACAGGAATCTTAGGTATAGTGTACCGTTTTCTCTATGGCTGAACAGACTACTGAGGCGGCAGTACATGTATATGCAGTGGCAAGTACTGGCAAAAGATAGCCAATTTATGCACTTTTAACCCTAGCTGAAGGTGATCTGCTACTTGGAAGAAAATGTTGTGTGTGACTTTCTTTGTGTATGCAGCTCGCCTCTGACTTGCAAGCAGCTGACCTTTACATCAAGTTTCTTTATAAGTGTTGTAATTAGCTACTTTTGTGCCTGAAGGTTTGGGTGTAATCAGCAACCATTGTAAACGATGCAATCATTAAAGGTTGAGGTTGGGCAAAGCAGGGTTCTTTTGCCATCAATGCCGAGATGTTAAGAGCTGTGGGCAAGGACGATATCGAGTTGAGTAGGAAGCTGACTAAAGCGGTCTTCAGGAACGGAACTGTGCCGGTTGAGTGGGAGAAGAGCTTCATTCTCAGTCTCTACCAGGGGAAAAGAGAGGTGCTGGACTTGTGCAACTACAGGGGCCTCAAGCTTGTGGTCCATGTCATGAAGTTGCTGGAATGTGTGCTGGACTCAGCTATTGATCCATAAGACGGTCAATACTGACGACCTCCAGTTTGCCTAGATTTAATTAAAATGTATTGAAATAAAGCCAATATTTTTCACCTTTGTAGCAAAACTACAGTTAAGTCCCCTATGCTTGTTGATACACAGCGTAGGGACCCAACTCTCAACTACACTTGCGAGAAACCTGCCCTTGTCAGCTTGGTCAGGGTTAGGGTTTGTGCAGGGGTTAGGGTTAGGCTAAGGGTGTTGGACTGATTAGCCATGAGCCCAGTGGATTGCGAAGCAGGTTCCTTAAGATTGAAGAAACTCGAGACACTCCAGTGCAGTCCACAGTTTTATTTCCATCTCTCTCTCACTTCTTACACCGTGTGTCTTACTCTGTGGCCCCTTCCAGACTGTCAGACCTCTCTTGCTCCCCCCTTCCTTCTCCCCCTGACCTACGAAATGTACTTCCTCCAAGCCCCATGGAGGCTGATACACCAGGGCTGCGTACCTCAATATAAATCAGGTACAGGATGGGTACATGTACCGGTATGGAGATTACTGGTCCGGACCTGTACCTGTACCGGAACAAAACTCCTCGTCTGAAAGATCTGTTGCATCTAGGTGTCACTTTGGTCATGTTTGGCATGTAGTTAGGGCATTTGCGGAGTGCTTAGGCGCAGG
>NC_049985.1:2359405-2361175 GCF_000003815.2 Branchiostoma floridae | reverse complement strand
AAGAGACGTATCTCAATGAAAGACACTTGGAGAGGTATCAACAGACTAAAGGGCTTTCCAGCAGGAACAGTTTTTACAAAATTCTTCCAAATGAGTTTATTAGTGGTTTAAGTGGTGTGTAAATTCTTGCTGGAACCAGACTGAAAGGGAGACGCCTAACTTGTATCTTCATGGAATAGTTATATATATATATAAGTGTAAGTATATGTAAATTGGTGCATTAACAGATATTGGTACTTCAGTTCACTAATTAAAGCATCACTGAACCCAACCAATATAAGGCTTTTTCTCAGTGAAATGTGCAAAATAGCAATTTTAGCTTCAAAAACAGCTCATTTTTCAGTCACACCTACCCTATTGTTAGGACAATTCCTCCATTTACGATAGGCAAAAAATGCATGCCAGCTTAGTTTTCTCACCTTTGGCTATACTTTCTTCCGAGCCATCACTCATCAAATACTAAACGTTGTGGTATATATCAATAAATCAATCAATCAATTGTTTGCTTTGTATATCTTTTGTAAAAGTTACAATAATGGGTTAAGGGAATATAAAGACTGATTTTGTATGTAGTTTGTTTAATTTCAAGACCTACGACTTGTGACAGCTGTTTGCACATTTTACTTGAGAAGCAGCCATACAGTGTTAGACTTTTGGAATAACATCATTTTAGATGATACAAACAATACAATACAACATCCTTGCCTAATCAATAGTGCAACACTCATCAAAACTAAACGTCAAGACATTACAATATTCATAATTAAAGATAAAGCAAGATGAGTTGTCAGAGGTCTGATGATAGGACTATCTTTGTGCCTGTTGTATCTGATAAAAGGTATGCTAAGCTAACACCCCCATTTATTATGGATTGAGCCAAATTCCCACCGTTATGCTATATTATGAGTAAGATCCAGCATCGTAAGATGTGTGAATTTAGGTTTAGCAGAAGATTTCAGACAATCTTCATTGTACTCAATTGCTTTTCCATTCAGTAGAATTACTAGGGGAGGAATTCCTTTATGAAAGAAATGGTAATCAAATTTATTAAGTAGGATGCAGCATCGAAAGATGTGTGAATTTAACATAAGTTTAACAGAAGATTTAAGACAATGATACAATCATGTTCTATCTTTTAATAAATGTACAGAGGTTTAATTTTGATAATGTTTCAGTATAGCAAGGGTAATCAGTGCCTAGAATTATTTTGAGTGCACGCTTTTGTTCGCTCTACAGTGTAGGTGATAAAATTCTAGTCTGCATTCCATACACCAGGGCCGTGTTGTCCATGGTTGGATAGACACATAGTAAATAAATTTTTACGAAGATCTTAATCAAAACGTTTTAGTTTTTAAGTCAAACAAGATCAAAAGCTTGCTTTTCCCAATTTCGTGTTAGCAGAAATCCACAGACCTAAAATACACTCATCTTCAGTGTAACCAATTGCTTTTCCATTCAGTAAGGGGAGGGATAGGATCCTTAAATGATAGAAATGGTGATCAATTTGCACCTATTTTCATCAATCAATGACATGTGATTTTCTAGTTGGTTGATTGGAGTTATGAGAATTGGTCCAAGTAAATATTAGTAGATAAGAAAACTAAATAAAAGTTGTAGGATTGGTACAACAAGCCTACCTCTGCCCGTTGTGATGGGCATAAATAAATAAATAAATTAAAAATGTAGGATCGGTACAACAAGCCCACCTCTGCCCATCGAAGGAGCATAAATAAATAAATAAATTAAAGTTGTAGGATCGGTACAACAAGC
>NC_049985.1:2312767-2335642 GCF_000003815.2 Branchiostoma floridae | reverse complement strand
CCACGAAGATGAAGCCGCTAAATGACACTGTTCATTGCCCTTTGGAAGTTAAAAAAGCTCAAGAAAGATATTCTTCTACTACTCCGAAGGAATTTATTTTTCTACTACTACGCTCTCATATCGAAGAAAAAATCGCTCACTCCTCCAGCCGGGTTGGCAGGGAAAGCGTTTCGAAGTGAAAGAATTTTGTGTTCTGTGTGTGAGAGTGAATTCTAGTGTTGTGTGTCAGAATAATAGATGTCTGCTGTATCAAAGAATATGATGTCTTTGGGAAAGAATATTTTGAGTTTGTGTTTGAGAGTTGATATGTGCGTATATTTGAGACAAAAAAATGCACATTTGTTTACGCACCATATTCTGGTGTCTGTACAATGTGAAGAATGCAATCAACCCCCAAAACTTTAAAGTCGTCGTACTTATACATCCGAACAAGGATCTTTTAATCAGTTTTTTTTTTCATTTTAAGCTCTCTTATCATGGGTGAGTGACTTGGATGTGTATGTGAAAAAATTCAGCCTCAGTTTTGGGGTGATATTTGTTTTGACAGATATTATGTGTGACTGCAAGAACGATCTGAAAGAGTATCTAAGAAAGATATCGAGCGTGCAAGTTTGAGTCTTTGAAGGACAACTTATATGACATATGTGCGTACATTCTATGACTCCAGAGACATTGGGACAGTGAGACAGTGTCTCAATTTGGGAAAAAGCAAATCATATAAGCTATATAACAGATCAAAAGTCAAAGTCATGCTGGCCATTGTATCTTGAATGCTGAAATAGAAATGGATTTGAATAGCGGCCACTGTATTCACTTAAATAATATGATGCTTTGAAGTGACGTATTTGAATTAGCAAGTCTCTTATCATCATAAACTAATGCATTGATACAACGATGGCATAACGTTATATTGTTTTGTCTGCATATACAGTTCCGTGAGCATAAACATAAGCGCTGAGTAAGAATAAGAGGCGGAAACACCAAAATCGTTGTTGTGTCAGGAATGTTATAGCCTCTATATTGAAGAGCAGAGTACATGTTGAACTGAGAAACCGTGTGTACATGCTTGCATTTATAACATTTGTGAAGAATTGTATAGGACGACACAGGGTAAAAAGTCACCTTTTAAAAATCTGTCTATGTGTGGGACCTTTTTCAACTCTTGTGTGAGAGAGAAAAATCTGTCAATGTGTGCGACCTTTTTCAACTGTTGTGTGAGAGAGAAAAATCTGTCAATGTGTGCGAATTTTTTCCACTGATGTGTGAGAGAGAAAAATCTGTCTGTGTGTGAGACCTTTTTCAACTCTTCTGTGTGAGAGAAAAATCGTTCTATGTATATGTTTAATTTTGCGACACTTGGCCCTCAATAGGGGACATCTGATGATTCTTCATCCAAGTCCACTTGTCCGGGAAGGGCTTCCGAGTTGGCCTCACTGGAACGTGGTGTTGGTTCAGCATGCACCTCTGCCCGGACTGTCAGCTGGAATGGTCGCCCTGAACAGGTCTTATGTCCATGGCTTCCTGTACGAGGCGCTAGTCCTGGGCTCATGTCTGCCGTTGTTGTCTGCTTCTGAGCTTGGTCGAAAGATGCGTCCTTTGGTGGTGGCATCAGGCTCTCTACAGGGGTTTGAGCTGGCATCAGTTCTGAGGCCGGAGCATCTTGCCCAGGACCCGTGATGGCGGGCATCTCCATGTCTCGATGCCGCCGTGCCGGTACCGCAGGTGGCGTGTTGGTTGGCAAACCACACAGCTGCTTAAAGGCTCGACGAAACTCGGGCAACCGGAAGCTGTAGAGGATGGGGTTGGCTATGGACGATACGGTCAGATACAGCAGGATGGACACTTGATGTGCGATGATCAGGGCATTTTGCGACATGTGATCTTTACTGATGAAAGCTTGTGCCATGGCTGCCATGAAACAGACAGTGACTGCGGATACAGTCCAAACAATAAGATGCGGCAGCATCAGTTTGAATGCCTTGGTCTGGAAGACCCACAGGTTGTGGTTCTCATCCCTCTCCTGTTGTCTCCTGGCTTCCTTGAAGACGAGGTAGTAGAGCACTTGGATGAAGAGAGTGGCGAGTATCATGACAAAGAAGTTGATGGTTCTGAAAATGTCAGTGAAGGAGACAGATAATTCCAACTCACATGACACGTTGTATTTGGGCAGTCCAAAAGCCACAGACACTATTCCGATGAACAAGGAGTATGCTCTGATCGCCAAGATGCCAGCGACCACCCGTTTCGTGGTGACCTTGTCGTGGTAGTGTAGTGGGTTGCACACGAAGTGGTACAGATCTACCGCCATCATGAGGTATGTACCAGCCATAGATGTCAGACATGGAGGCGCTACCAGTAATCTAGCCGTGCACCACAGATGTTCCCCGCCAACATCTTGCTGCAAAAGGGCGTGGATACGGATCGGAATCAGGCAACTTGTGAAGATGATGTCGTCCACGGCTAAATTGCAACGAAGGTAATGGCTCGGCTTGTGCAGGTACCGTTTCTTCCAGACCACGAAAATGAGTAGCAGGCCGCATCCTACCGACAGTACCAGGCTGATGATGAGGTATGTTACCTGGAGAGTCTGGGATGTTGCGCCGAGGGATAGAACACGGTTGATGTCGTCATCTTCTGATGGACCGTCACTTTCTTCTTCCATCTTGATAGCCAAATAGCACAAAAACAGGACTCTTAGGAATAGCGTACCGTTTTCTCGATGGCTGAACAGACTACTGATCCAGCAATATACGCAGTGGCAAGTACTGGCTAAAGATAGCCAATTTATGCATATTGCGCTTAATGTGATGTCCTACTTAGAAAAAATGTTGTTGGTGACTTTTTGTGCACGAAAGTCGCCTCTGACGTCAAAAGGTATTCAGCGGCTGATCTTTCAATTAAGTTTTTAATAGCTGTTGTAAGGAGCAACCTTTGTACCTGTCGATTTGGATGTCCATCATCCCAGTCTAACACATAGCAAGAATTTTCTGGTAACTGCTTCGTGTAAGTGTTTTTGTTCCATCAAGGACAGGCTAATTACTTGATACCGCCTACGTGTATGTTATTTTCATGTATTAGATTCTTTTCTCTATAAGGCCAATTCACCAATTTAATTTCTTGGTTCAAAGAATGCAGGAAATTGGAGAGGTATCATCTATATAAAGTTTTCCAGCAACAGCAGTTATTACAAAATTCTTCCAATTCATAGATGTCAATGAATGCACGCCTCAGTACAGCCATCTGGCATCAACATGTACAAAAATTTATAGTGCCTCAGCGCCAGAGTTTTACTATAAATCTCGAAGCTCCATGAAACGAACAGAAATGTTTTTAATGTAAAAGTTAAGATCCCTCCAGCACCAAATGGTGCATTAGGCACCTATTTCCGTTTCTGAAGCTTTTGGGCCACACAACTACATTGTACATTGTCTATCAGACACCATCATCAGGGTAGAATGACTGGAAACTACTTCTTGCTGCTACTTATAGCCGATGTAGGTGGCGCTGGGGTATACAAGACGAGGCAAGGGGGGATACAAGTTGATACGTTTGGGACGGCATTCTTGCATGCAGCTGCAGCGCCACCTACATCGGCTATAAGTAGCAGCAAGAAGTAGTTTCCTGTCATTCTACCCCTGATGGTGGTGTCTGATAGATATCGAAACGTTGGAAGTTAGTACACACTGGTTGTGCCAAAAGAACCTTACTATCTGAATAACTGCCAACCTGATGAAGTTATTTACGTACATTGTACGTGTTTGCCATCGCTACAGCAAGGAGCCACTCCACTGGCAGTGGTCTTTGTACTCAAGTGTCTTGTACAAAATGCAAAATGTAGAAACATTAACGAGTTACCAGCTGTGTGAAAAATGTTCCATTGAGCAACATCAGTAAAACTTTAGATAAGAATTGAGATGTAACAAATACCACTGGTGGCTCACTAGTGAGGGCTCAAAATACCACCTGCATATGCAGGTTATAATAGTGCAGGTAAAATTGGAGCTGTGCAGGTATTTCTGGTGTCTACCTGCACTGGTCCATGTACTGGGTTTTATACATAAATGTCCTATGATGTAGGTTTGTGATATTTGTTATTAGCTGCATTGACTGTTACCACCAATAAAGTACAAAATAGTAAATAGCAATGGTTCCTGAACAATTTTAGTATGATCTATTCTATACTTCCTAAATTCGGAGTGGTGCAGGTAAAAGTTTCATAGCGGTACCCACCACTAGTATACAGACTTCTCTCATTTCCTCCTCCCTTTGCAGACATTCAACTTTGACACCATCACCCCAAACCTGACGCCCCTGACCCTGCCTGATGGGCTGAGCGTGCGAGCAGCGTTGGAGCGTGTGCTCCGTCTGCCGTCTGTGGCCAGCAAGAGGTACCTCACAAACAAGGTAAGTAACTTTTATTTATCTATTTCACCAAAGCAAAATTACATGCGCAGGAAGTGCCTTCCAGGCTTCCTGAATTGGGTAACTTTGTTACAGTCGGCAAATTACAAAACAATCAAACAATCAAACTTCTGTCAATCAGTGAATAGTTTTATCAAGTTTGGAGATCACTGATTGTTATGAACCATCTGTGAACCATGCGATCACTAACACTCAAACTCCCCCTATTTTAATAGTAGAATAGTCCTCCAGTGTGCAGCCAGTTTGTTACAATTCATCAAGCAATAAGTTAACACTAATTAACCAAGGTACAACCTAGCTGACGTTTTGGTGACCACTAGCAAGGGATATGAAATCTTTGACCTGACATTGTACTTTTGTTCAGTTTATTCATATAGTATTACATGTACTTGTGCACAATGTATGATTACAATTTGATTTTTAGAATGCTAGTGATCTGATGCATAACAGTTTTGCATTGTTGTACTATTCAATGTTCATATTTTTATCATTTCAGCCAATATGGCCATATTGATTTCATAATATGGATGACATTCCGCACGCATCAATTTTTGGCATTTTCCAAAATTAAAAAGAAAGGTCTTTAACCATACTGTAAATCATGTATACCTCATTAATTCAACCTTGTTCGGGCATTACCTTGTGCAGTATTCCTGTGAATCACTAGAAGGTGCACACATCCAAAGAAAAGCATGATGTTTCAGTTGTTAATGCAAATTTCTCCGGTCGATGTTACACCAGCACACATTTGAACCATAGATGAGCTCTCAATTATATGTTTTTCCCTCCCCAGGTTGACAGGTCTGTGACAGGCCTGGTCGCCCAGCAACAGTGCGTCGGCCCCCTCCACACTCCGCTGGCTGACGTCGCCGTCACCGCACTCTCGCACTTCGGCACGGTCGGCTCGGCAACAGCGATAGGGGAACAGCCAATCAAAGGGCTGCTGGATCCGGCCGCGGGGGCCAGGATGTCCGTCGGAGAGGCGCTCACAAATCTGGTGTTCGCCAGGGTCACTGACCTCAAGGTACGTATCCACAGTATGTATGTTTGACCAGGGTTGTAGCCAGCCTGAAAGCATTTTCTGTCCCCTTGATTTTGAATGGCTTTGGTGCAGCGTTCCTAGTGGGTCCGGGGGCATGCTCCCAAGGAAAACTTTGAAATCTAGACCCTCTGAAACCCTATTTCCTGCATTTTGAGGGTTAAATTTTGTTCACAGAGGACGGAATGGGCAAAAAAAATTCCGTCCCCAGCTGCAAAATTCCATCAAAGGACAGAAGGATGGGTGCTGACTACAACCCTATGTTTGACTGCAACATTTTGTGTCTATGATGGACCATATCGTCCCAAGTCGCCTGTTCGATTTCAATGTTGATGGACGCACCAGATCGAGGCCACCCCTACAAGATTGTCAAACCCCTATCCCTAGCCCCTCCTTTAGCATCAGGGCAATCTACACCTGGAACAGTCTTCCCGCAGATGTTGTAGCTCTTCCATATGATGTTTTCTATTAACCACTCTTTCATTCCATACTTCCTCCAGGGGTCAACCTTGCAATGTTTTCTATGAATCTCTCTTTCCTTCGCGTCATTCCTCCAGGATGTGAACTGCAGTGGGAACTGGATGTGGCCTGCAAAGCTTCCTGGAGAGGGGGCTGCCCTGTTCCATATGATGTTTTCTGTAGCCCACTCTTTCACTCCTTCGTTCCACCAGGATGTGAAGTGCAATGGAAACTGGATGTGGCCTTCAAAGCTGCCTGGTGCAACAGAAACTCTGTTCCAGTTTTGTAGGAACCACTGTTTCATTCCTTCAGTCCTCCAGGATGCAGCCATGCAATATTTTCTATTACTCACTCTTTCACTCCTTCATTCCTCCAGGATGTAAAGTGCAGTGGGAGCTGGATGTGGCCAGCTAAGTTGCCTGGAGAGGGTGCTGCCCTGTTCCACGCTTGCCGGGCCATGTGATGTCCTATAAACCACTTTTTCCTTCCTTCGTTCCTCCAGAATGTCAACCTTACTCTGTGCCTTCCGAGCCATGTGTGATATTTCTGTAAATCACTCTTTGTTAACACAGGATGTTAAGTGCAGTGGGAACTGGATGTGGCCAGCCAAGCTGCCGGGTGAGAGTGCCGCTCTTTTCCATGTGTGATGTTTTCTATGACCACTCTTTCATTCCTTCATTCCTCCTGAGTGCAGCCATGCAATGTTTTCTATAACCCACTCTTTCCTTCCTTCATTCCTCCAGGATGTGAAGTGTAGTGGGAACAGGATGTGGCCAGCCCAGCTGCTGGGTGAGGGGTCTGCCCTGTTCCACGCTTGCTGGGCCATGTGATGTCCTATAAACCACTTTTTCCTTCCTTCGTTCCTCCAGAGGGCAGCCATGCATTGTTTTCTATTACTCACTCTTTCACTCCTTCATTCCTCCAGGATGTGAAGTGCAGTGGGAACTGGATGTGGCCTGCAAAGCTGCCGGGAGAAGGTGCTGCCCTGTTCCACGCCTGCCGTGCCATGTGTGATGTCATGCAGGAGCTGGGTGTGGCCGTGGACGGGGGGAAGGACTCCCTCAGTATGGCTGCTAAGGTGGGCCAGGAAACTGTCAAGTCTCCAGGTAAGTTACAAGGGGGGTTCAATAAAGTTCTCTCACACAGACACAAGGGGTACGACTCAAATCCTGGGGTATAGTTGCTAAGTTTCCACCCTGTGGTGTAAAAGAAATCCATGACCTGCCTCAAATGGGCAGATCTAGATGGACTCTTTTCTCGAACCGTCACGAGTGGAGGAGATTTGTTAGGCAGGCCAGCTGACGAGCACTTGTGCTTATCTGGCACACGGCAGGGTTAGAAATTTGGTAGGTATGAAGCCATCAAAACTAATTTGAATCATTGCTTTTTTCACCTCTTCTCCTCTGAATTTCAAAAGGACATCACCTGAAAAGTATTGACCACAAAAAGGCAACTTTTGGTACATATCCATAAAAGGTTCCATACTCATGCCCCAAAATTTCAGTTGCTACAAGTCGTTTGCTAACAAGAATATCTAGTGATTTTAATTTTTTTTTTGCTAGTGACAATCCCTTCATCCCAAAATCATAAAATGTTGTTGGACCGGGTGCCTGTCTAACTTCATGTCTGTGTTATATCCAGGCACCCTGGTTGTCTCTGTGTACGCTGCCTGTCCCGACATCACTGCAACAGTCACCCCTGACCTCAAATGCCCTGGGGGCAAAGGTAAGAGGTCAAGTTGTCATCCGTCATGGGCCAAATATTTCTAGTTCTGAAGTCACTTTCTTCTCTTCATCATGTATATTACTTGATACTTTACTTATAAGTAGATGAAATAAGAGTCTTACGCATAGTAAATCGTGAAAAAGACCTTTATCCAGCTTAGCTTGCTGAAGAGCTACTCTTTCATTGATCATGAGAGAAGACAGACGATATGTACAGTATTTACATGCAAAGTGGACCACGACTTAAAATACCATCCCAAGGATCCTTTTCAGTAGCATGCAAGTCAAAGCAAAAACAGAGAATTAAACTCTTCGTCCAGAGGCAGGGTCAATAAACACTGGATTACACAAGCTACATCAAATTACTTTAATTTGTACAATTAGTACTTTCCCAAGTCAGTGATAAGTTTAACTGAAATACAGCAGTTCCAGCTGTTGGAACTCTGAGTTTCCTCCTGTTCTCACCTGTCCTGTACCTCAGGTGCGCTGCTTTATGTCGACCTGAGCGGAGGGAGACACCGCCTAGGCGGTACAGCCCTGGCGCAGTGCTACAACCAGCTGGGGGACCAGTCACCCGATCTGGACAAGCCTCAACGTCTGGTGCAGGGATTTAACATCACGCAGAAACTCATAGAAGGTTGGGAAGTCTTGGATTTTATACTACTTGAGACATTAGAAGAAAAATCAGGGCTCAAAATTTCTTTTTGTGAATGGAATAGGCGCACTGGTACACCTAACCTTAAGATTTGGGTACACAACAATTATAGAATGTAATAGAAGTAGAATTTTGGCAGAGCATCATTACAAACCTTACTGCCTCTCTTCAGAACTTGAAACTGTAACAGTAATACAATCAACAAAGTACAATAAAAATTGCTTTTTCTGATGCGCAGATTTCAAAAGCATTCTGTGTATTGGTGTACAATACTATCTTAACCCTATAGCATGCAAAAGTATCAAGGTGCACAGGTGCAGCCACAGTCAAGAATTAGGTGCACAACTCCAATTTTGGATGAACAAATGTGCACATGCCCCAATTGTTGCAACTTAAACTGGATGCAGGTTGTGCCATGATCTTAAACACAGCTGTTTCTAGTATGGTGGTTTATTTGATCATTGTTAACAGACTATACACAATTCAGGAAGGCTCAGCTATTAGTATGTACATTTTATTAGTCTGCTTTGAAATTAACCAAATAAGTAAATATATCTATTTAATCGATGGAAGCCTGTGTGATACGGAAAATTAACATCCAGCCTGGAATAACCGTATCAAATGTTATCGTGGCCCAGGTATGACATAAAAGTAGTATTGCCTTTTTCAAGTCGAGTTAAAGTTTATTTCCCCGTGTCCCTTCAGAGGGTCTCCTGACGGCAGGCCATGATGTGAGTGACGGGGGCCTGGTCACATGTCTGCTGGAGATGGCCTTCGCTGGGAACTATGGGATGGACGTCAACATCACTGCAGACAACAAAGGTAGGGAAACGGCTCTATAGTATCTGTATTTCTTGAGTGGTTAACTGCCTTATAAGTGGTAACTTTAAGTCATCACTTTACGAACTGTGTCCCCAATAAAGGGTTGTCACCAGCTTTAAATTTTTTCATTGTTTGGGAGGCAATTGTTTCTGTTTTTCCATGTTAATTGTGTCATTTTAAGTTCAGAAAAAAAGATTTTCAACAGCTTTATGTCATGAAATTCAGATTTGGGGGACAGATAGGTTAATACTTTTTCTCCAAACAAGCAAATTTCCATCCTGGATGGATGGGACAGTTCCTGGAGACAACCCTACCCCATTCTTATCAATCATGATGCAACTTAAGGCTGTGAAAGCAATGAACATGTACATGTATGTGGTAATTCAAATATGACTAGCTGATAGATAGCTTGATAGATATATTGACTGATTCATTCTTTCATTGGTCAACCAATTGACTTACTGATTTATTGATTTATTAAATGGTTACAGGTTGGTTGATTTATTCATTCATTTATTGAGTGATTGATTGGTTGATTGGTGTGAAATGGTGTAGATATTTCATAAGATTGATTGATTGATCAGTTGATTGATGGACTGGTTGGTTGTTTGGCTTGTTAATTGGTTAGGTAACTGATTTATTGGTTAACTGGTTGAGTGATTGATCAATTGATTGGTTAACTGATTGATGGACTGATTGACCAACTAGTCAATTGATCGATTGATTCACTGATCATGAAGGATTTCATTGATTAATTCATTCATTGATCCAGTAGAACCAGATCCTTTCTAAACTGAAGTTTCTGTCCCCTGCAGCCAGCCCAGTGGACGTGCTGTTTGCGGAGGGGTTGGTGTTGGAGACGCAAAAGAGAACTTTCTGTCCCTTCCAGTGTGTGTCGGTATTATATATAACACCTCGTATAATTATGAGAGTTGATTTTTAGTGTAAAACAGAACTCTCTGTCCCCTGTAGCCAGTCCAGTGGACGTGCTGTTTTCGGAGGAGCTGGGGTTGGTGTTGGAGATGTAAAAGAGAACTTTCCGCCCCTTCCAGTGTGTGTCGGTATGATATATGGCACTTGGTATAATTATGAGAAGTGATTTTAAGTGTAAAACAAAACTCTCTGTCCCCTCCAGCCAGCCCAGTGGACGTGCTGTTTGCAGAGGAGCTAGGGTTGGTGTTGGAGACAACTGTGGAGCAGGCTGACGCTGTGGCGGCCAGGTACACACAGGCGGGCGTCTCCTGCCAGCGCATCGGACACTCGCTAGGGGAAGGCACAGAGGCTCAGGTATGGGTAGTTTTTTTGTTTGTTTGTTTTATTAAGATACTAGTTTGTTTGTTTTATTAAGATACTAGTTTGTATACCGGTACATGTACATTGTGTATATCCTTTGACTTATCACAGGTATACCTAGTGACATCATATGTACATCTGTCATTCAGCCCTCAACTGCTTACTTTCTGTCTGAAGGATGGAAGACAGATAAATGACAGGGAGAAATTAGAACAGGGTCTTCAAGATACTGAAGGTGTGACTGAGATAAGATGGTGGACTGATGGCTTTGTAAACCTTGCCTCAGATTGGGTCATTTAGTTGAGCTCAATCATAATGTTTCTGAGTTAGGGAGAAGAGATGCTGTTCCAGTGAGTTTTGGTTTAGTGCCCTGAAGTGCACTGAGCAAACCTCTTTTAAAATATGTCTTCCTCCGGACCTCAACCCCTGACAGGAGCATTCAGGGTAAAGTTCAAAACACTGTTAACCAGGCCTGGGTTGAAAGCTGCAACATTGAGCTATAGAAGCAAGATTGTTCACCACCAGATAAGTTAACCAAGGCATGCTTCATACAGGTCTTAAGACAGTTCTATAAAACCTTACTTCCTGAAGGTGAATACATTTAGGTCTTAAAACAGTTGTAATGTATCCCTTCCTTGATGCAGGTGAAAGTCTCTGAATGATGCAGAAGTGCTGAAAAGTAAATTGGCAACCACCAGATAAGTTAGCCAAAGCATGCCTCATACAGGTCTTAAAACAGTTCTAAAATCTTCCTTCCTTCATGCAGGTGAAAATCTCTGTGAATGGCACAGAAGTTCTGAGCGACAAAATGGCGGCCCTCCGTGACGTCTGGGAGGAGACTAGCTTCCAGCTGGAGAGGCTGCAGACCAACCCCCAGTGTGTGGCCGAGGAGGAGGCTGGGCTCCGGGCTAGGAAGGCTCCGCCCTACAAGCTGACCTTTGACCCATCAGACACGCCCCAGCCGCAGGTTTCCGTCAACGGGTCAGCCGACTCATCACAAGGTCGTTCAATCAATCAGTGATTCCTTCAGACTTTAAATGATAGTGCAGGCTTTGGTTTTAATTCTGACATGTTCACAATTGATGAGGCTTTCACCAAGTCTTCACCTGATTTTGAGTTGATCAAGCATTAGGTCACTAGTGTGAGGCATGAGGTGCACAAACTTGATCTTTACCTGGAGGCTTATGCTTAAATAGAACAAGATTCCTGAATTCTTGTCAGTTCAAGTCAAATCTTTGGAAAGAAATGAAATATATTAAGACTTCGCTGAACAGACAATTTACAGCTGATAAGTTTTTACTCTTACACTTTGAGAGAAAAGTAAAAATTGGAAGGAAGATCAAAAGATCATACTAGGTTGTGAAAGTCAGTTGTCATTATCATCCTCAGTGAGACATCCATAAAACCACAATTGTGTAGTATTTATATGGTCTTCTACATGCCTTACCATACTTGCCTGATCTGTTTTGGACAATGTGATTTTTTCAAGGGTGCATGGGTAGATTTAGATTTCATGCAAATGAAAAGTTGGTTACAGCCAGTAGATTTTTACATACTTGCCCTATACTAAAGGGTAAGCAATTTTGTCCAATGCTGCTTTATTGTGAAAAAGGAAACATTCTGTAACCTCTGCTTCCTCCCGTATCCAGAGCGCCGCCCGAAGGTTGCGGTGATCAGAGAAGAGAGTAACAGAGACAAGCTTTACATTACATATTCAACAAGGAAAATCAACAACATGGGCTCGCAAACAATGAGCGGAACAGAAAGAATTGAAAGCTGAAGACAACCCTGATGCCTACATTCCAATGATATGTTGTTGTTTAAGAGGTTATGATATGTTGCTTTTATCTATAATAACCTCTGCGTCCTCCTTTATCCAGACGCCCGCCCGAAGGTTGCAGTGATCAGAGAAGAGGGGAGTAACGGAGACCGTGAGATGGTGTCGGCTTTCCACATGGCGGGATTCGAGGTGAAAACTGTTTTATTCCGCACACATCCCGACTTTGGGACAGTCTACCTAGACTCCCACACTTCCCACAGTTTCAGGCTTGTCTCTTGTCCTCATTTTAGATTATCCACAACTAACCACCTTCCATCTATTCCACTGCATTACACTGAATACCAATTAATTCGTACAATTATTTTTACACTGTGTCAATTACGCTATGTATAATACTATAATGTAAATTCTTATGCCTTTTATTTGTTCACATTTTAGATTAGCTTAAGTTTGTATGTTTGTTTGTAACTTTGTTGGGTCAGCTGTCACCAGCTTATGCTGCCTAGGCCGGCCCAGTGTAATGATTTTGTCGTCATTTTCAATAAATACAAAAAAAATTACCAAATAGGTGTGGGACGTCAACATGCAGGACCTGTGCTCCGGCAAGGTCACCTTGGACGGGTTCCGCGGGGTTGTGTTCGTGGGAGGGTTCAGCTACGCCGACGTCATGGGGTCTGCTAAAGGTAGGAGTTAGGAGTTGGTGTATGTTCATTTTAAAGGCACCCAGAGCATTTTTTTTAGTCTTTTCAAATTTAATTTTCATTTTAAAATGTCACATGCCAAGCCAAGAGAAGTAAATCTGAATCTTTTTGATGGATTTCTCTAAATAATTAGTCATTAGTTCAGGGCCTCCTGATTCAAGGCCTCCAGCGACAGTGTTTCACTTATTAGTGTATTCTTTGTTTATTGGCTACGCTATTGTTCAGCTTGACTGTCCAAGCTTAGTTCAACACCTTCAGCAGTATCTCATTTATGTATTTGTTTGTTTGTCCCAGGCTGGGCGGCCACTCTGATGTTTAACCCAACCGTCCGAGCCCAGTTCAGTGCCTTCAGGGCCCGCAGCGACACCTTCAGCCTGGGGGTCTGTAATGGATGTCAGCTGATGGGTCTGCTGGGTTGGGTGGCTCCGCACCACGGACAGGTCATCCCTGATGGTTCAGGTATGCTGGGGTGTTTGTTGCAGTGATTTTTTTCACAGCATAGAGGCATCTTAGTGCAACAAAGCCACGTGGAAAGCGATGCAGGTGTGAGCATTGTAGGTGGTCTTGGGAAATCCTCCCCGGAAAATTAATAACGCTCACAAACACAATTTCCTGCATTTTGAAGACCAAATTTAGTGACATAAAGCCAACATTTTTTGTCAACTTTTGTTACAAAACAACAGAAAATTCCCCTTTTGCTGGTTGAAACTCATCATAGGGGCCCAAATCACAGCATGCAGATTCGTTTGCAAGCCAAGGAGCCACCTTCGCTAATATGGAGTACAGACCCTTGGAAGTTGATTTTTTGTGTTTCTTTGGCTTGTGCAGGAGACCAGTCCAGCCCTCAGCAAGGTGTGTTTCTGGCCTACAACGTGTCGGAGCGCTTCGAGTCCCGCTTTGTTACCGTGGCAATCGAGGAGAGCCCCGCCCTGATGCTGAAGGGGATGGAGGGGTCGACCTTGGGGATCTGGGTCGCGCATGGGGAAGGTAGGACGGAGTTCGTTAGCTTAAAAATTCAACTGTATTCAGTTGGTAAAATTGTCATTCTAACGTAAATTTTAACTGTAATTTCCAGCACAAAAATTGGTCCTGCACAAAGTTTCTACCATCTAACTTCAGTCCTTTGTCAAGGAATGAGCAATCCGCCACTTCTGTGAAGTCATGTTATTCAGATAGAAGTGGATGGTAATTATGAGATGTCAGAATGTTGCAGAAGACCCATTGCATATTGTGAAGCCCATTCCTTATCTGGGACTGGACAGTCATAAATTTGGTCAAGCCCGACTTAAGAATTATAGTTCAGCTTTGCTTTAGTAGGACTGAAAAGAAGTGAGTAACAATGCAATTGAAAATGTCTAAATGTTTATATCGATTGTCTTAATTTGGGTGGGACAAGTTAGCAGTCATAATAGAAAATATTAACCCATTAGCTAGCTCTTGATAGATGGATAGATGAATGGATAAAGGGATGGATACATGATTGGTTGACTGATTGACAGGTCGGATGCTGTTCAAGACTGATGCCATCAGGTCAGAGGTCGAGCAGAACCACCTCACGCCTCTGCGCTACGTTGATGATGACGGAAAGCCTACCACGGCGTACCCCCTCAACCCCAACGGATCGCCCAACGGCCTGGCCGCACTGTGCTCGCCCGACGGCCGCCATCTTGCCATGATGCCCCACCCCGAGCGCTGCACGCTCACCTGGCAGTGGCCGTGGATGCCGCAAGACTGGCATCAGTCAATGAAGACATCACCATGGTTACGGATGTTCCAAAATGCCTATGTGTGGTGTATGGAGAATCAATAGATATTGACAATTAGAGAATTGAAAAAAATTGTTCTTGAATGTTACTGTCACTGGCCTGTGAGGAAAATGCACATTTATTAGATACATGTTTATGTACCTCCTTTGGAAACTTTACTATTAAAAAGTGTATTTATCTTATTGTATGTGAAAGAAGCCTAAACACTCAGTATAACAGGCTACAAGATGGATAAAGTCTTTGGAGAAATTTGCTATGGCTAATCTATTTGGTTGCGAATTGATGATGATTTGGACCAACTTTTTGGCACTTAGAAGGAACAGAAAATTGGCTACTTCTGGTAAAACCAATGGCCAAAACTTGATCATCTCTAAAAGGATTTTTGCTGATTTAAATAAACATAAAAGTAAACCATGTTTGGACCTAGAGGCACCGCATATGATTTTTGATAGCAGTTTGACTGTAGTAAATGGTGTATTGTAATCCTGATGCTACAAGGTATGGCTTGAATTTGTGGGAAATTGCAAGGCTGGGCTGGCTATCAGAATAAAGATATTTACATTGATAAAAGGGCTTCTATGTTGTTGTATGGTTTGTTTGAAGATGTGCAAAATGCATGCTATTTCCCCCTATGCATGTATATATTGTCAATATATATACCCCAAACATATCCCTTCAGAGATGCTATTGTCAGAAGAAATGTAATGCCCTGCCATGCGTTCCTCTTTTTTTCTACCTTCCAATGTGAGTGGATCAGACCTTACAGTCTGGTCTCACACAGCATTTTACCTACCGTATAAACCTGATATGTTATGCCAAATTGTGGTTTACCGGTTATGTGAATCAAACAATCATTTACCAAACAAGCCCTAAAAAATTCTACATTTTCAGATTTAAACAAGTGTCTGACACAACCAAATATTGGTGTAATGCTTGTTTTACCTTCATCTCCTGGATAACCTACATGTACATTTGTATATTCGCTGTTTTTGTAAACAGGGTACTACTACTAGTATCTGGGGATGTGAAGTCGACAATGTTTGTTTCAAATTGCAATATTTTGAGAATTCCCATTGTGTATTGCAATTTGCAACCATCGTCCGTCAACTTGACTCTTAATAACGCTAGTTCACCTTTATTCGTGGGGTAACCTTTATTCGTTGTATATAAAATCAGAGCATTTAGAGGTATCAAGTCGACAGACGAGTGTTTCAGACTGGAATGCTGTAAAAACTATTGTAACTTGAAACCAACGTCTGCCGATTACATATCCTTAAATATCTCGTTTTTTGTAAACAACGGATATAGGTTGCCATGTGGATAAAGGTGAACTAGCGTTACCCTGTTTTTTAAAACCGTTGCCTAGCAGATAAACGTGAACTAGCGTTAATGAGTTTACAGTGTGAACTGCTTTCCCGCCAACTTTCCACAAACAGTAACCCTAAACCAGGCTCCTCCCATGTGGAACAGGTTGTCCTGTTGTGAGGACGACAGATTGAAATTCCAACTTCCTTATCTATGAGAGAAGTGCTTGTATGTTGTGGTCTGACGATAAGATCTCGTTGTTAAGTATGGAAAGTGCTCATTCCAACCATCATGTCACTCAATGTCAATGCCAGAAGGATCAGATTACAAACTGAGATGACAGTATTATGTTTCATTCTCCAAACCAGGGCTCTAGGCAGTTACTGTCATTTCATCATTTGACAGAATTTTGCTGCTTATGATGTAAAAATTTTAACCCAATGCATCAACCTTGACAGACAAAAATTGGATGGTTAAGCTATATATATATCCAATTTGAATAAACCATGCCCAACCACCAGCCTAGAAACTGAACAATGACAGAATGATGGAAAAAAACTCTCAGATTTTTTGTGTCTCCAGGGAACGGGCGTAATGACCAATTTTTCAGCTGGCTAGAAGCCTAATAGTAGTCTTGTGACTTAAAACTGGGTATCTCACTGCACAGCGGCACTTTGGTGTCATCCCTACATTGTACATCCTAAATTTGAGTTGTGTTACCCTTCACTTCATTGTGGGAATACAATGTATAATGCAAAAGATATAGGTACGACTAAAAAGACTACAAAACACAAAGGGGAAAAAAGATTTCGTCAAATTGCTTGGCAGCAGCAAGCTTCAGTGAAATGACCGCTTTTATAACCACAAGAAAAATCAAGAAGCTCACCATAAGGGATATGGTCAATAGGATTGTTAAAGTACATAAATTATGTATCTGTCTGTCCTTTCCTGCTGTGTGCTAATGCTCGTAAAGAGCAGGATAGGAGATTTTTAATATTCCTCGTGTCAAAATCCTGTTTACCCCACGACACCTACTTACTTTCATCCATGTTTACATCGCTGTACTTCCCACGCTGTTGAAAAATGTGTTATGGTTGTTCTTTTTGTTCATATACAATCAGCACTTGTGTGAGTAGTTGTGTGTGTGTGTGGCAGAGGGGCCCAGGTAGGGCTTCTATATACAAAGGCTTGCATGAAGGGGCTAGTAGGTGTTCAGTAGACCCATACAAAGAAGAGCAAAACAAGGCAAAGAAAAAATGTGACTTGCTCAGAATGTCAGCAAGATTTGTGCGTACATGCCCGAATGCTCAAGGAACCCAGTAACCGTAATTCTGTGTGCTTGAAGTGTCTGTGATGCAAGTGGGGAGGTTTTACCTTGAGTGGAACCAGGCTCGACAAAACCAAACTGTTTTATAGCCTGGAGCAAGGTCTCAACAAATCAGCGAAGGGCGCTGGAGGGTAAAAAACACTGATGGCCAGACCTAGTGCCCCCTGTCTGTTCTAGCTAGTTAGTTTTATGGGTGCATGTTTGTCTAAGACAACAAGACCATGTCCAGGTGGAAGAACTAGCATCAGCGATGTCAAAATAAAGGAGAGAGGGGAGCGATGAGAGTGACGGTGTTATTGAAATATGGCAAAGTCCCGGTGTGCAAAACACTGGTTGTGTACAGTATGCCTTGGGAACAATTGCAAATATTTGTGTTGAAGGATCCTGGTGGTGAAGTCACCTCATCGCATCGATCTGTTGATGAGGCGCATAAATCAGTGACTGTTGAGAGTGACACAAGCTGGATTCTATAGAGAGGGAACATTGCTAACCTCGGCTTCAAATTGAGATATGCAGGGAAAGGCTGCAAACTTTTCCTGCATGTTTGCAACATACCACAGATGTTCGAGCCGGGACTTGTCAGAGATAGCTCTGTATTTCAGCAGGAAGTTTTGATGAGAAATCTTGGTTGGTCTTGCCGGAGACAGGACAAGGCTGGAGGCACGCTGGCGACGAGCCACATCAGGGTTCAGGAGGCCAGGCCTAAATGAGGTAGGAAGCCACTCAATGTAGTCTTGTCCCTTTGAACCACCAGATGAATTTAAAGCGGAGACAGACAAGTTATAATGAGGCCAGATTTCCCACAACTTCTTTCGCCACTATGTTGGCTCTAAGCCATTCTGACTGCTAGTAATTGCGGTTAAGACGTCCTTGAGTCCTGCTATTTTCTACTTACTGCTCTTACAAAGCAGTGAAAAGTCACTCAACTACAAGTGTGTGATTCGCGCGCAACTAAGGCTACCTTTATTAGCTCTAGGCTAAATCAAATTGTGCATCTCTTTTGACCTTTCACAATTATATTTGGAACGGCTCGTCCGACAAGAATTTTCACTCTCCTGGCCTTTAGGGGACACCAGAGTAACTGTACCGTCCATCCGACCAAGATGTCTGTCGCCCAATTGTTTGTTTTTCTGGTGGTTTCTGGCACTTATGTCGGGATCAGAGGCCAGACAACTGAGCAGGTATGTACAGGATATCTTGTTACACCCTTATATTGTGTTGCCGTGACGTTGTAAGCATTACAGGTGTGCTTTTAAGCCATTCTCTGGCCTGCATTGTTGTACTGGGCAAGGACACTATGACATTTACCTTGACATGTAAATTTTCTTTTTTATCTCGCTTAAAAACCTTCCAAAGTGTGGCAAAGATTCATATTACTCCCTTGGCCTGTTGGTAGATCCAGGAGTATGTATATTTGCACTTATGTGTGCACACTGCTTTCAAGCAGGAACACTTACTAGTACACATGTTTGTTCATTGAACAAAAACTTGTGACGTGCAAGAAGATAATTGACATATTAGCACAATTGATCGAGTGGCGGGCTCATGGCTTTGTCTTGTACAACCTTCTTACAAGTCTTGTTTTGCTGTAGTCCAGACTTGTGGGGCATATTCTAAGATTACATGAAAACTTATAGTTATACAGGTATAACCATGGTTGAGATATGTCCAGGTGTCACCTTCTACTTATTTTCCCACGCTGTTTTCTACCACTGTTATGCAACAAGATAATTGACACGAATTAAGTGACGCTGGCATAGCTGCGGTTTTGTACAAGTTTTCTTTTTTGTATCTTGCTATCAATGATTGTTGAACTTTTAGGAGCCCATTCTAAGGTTATATGACAACTTCCATATATAGGTTAGCAGGGTTAAGATACTAGATAAAATAAAATGATAATACAGCAAATTAAAAAATACAAGATTCAGGATCTGTGTACTTATTTTTTCCATGCTATTATGTAACATTATAACTAGTGGAATTAATTGGTAACTGAACAAATACCTGCAGCAAAATAATTGGCACATCACTTATCACACCCTATATCAGCATATTGAATTGACAGGCACTCTCATGCCTTCACTTTTGTACAAGCTTCTCACAACTGTTGCACTTGTAATCAAGAACTACACTTTTGATTGTTCATGCTAAAACCTTCTGTTGTTGTTTTTTTCCAAAATGTCCCCAATCAGATCTATCTTTTTGAGGTGATATCAGGACTTTCATAGATAACCTGGACTGACATTTGGCTTTTTGTTGTTTCATCAAAGTAAGCCAAAATCAATCTGTGGTAACTCCGGGATTTGGAAATCCTTGTGCAGGTCTATTTTTCTGAGGGCACGACACATGGATAACCAAACAAATTTCCCTAATCAGATTTATCTTCTTTTGCTTGTAGACAAGGTGCTGCACTCACAAGTTTTCTATTAGCAATCCTGAACTTGGATCTTTCTATCAAAGTGAACTGTAATTCGGATCGTTCAGGCTATAATAGAGGAGAAAGTTTTGAGGTTATATAAGGACTCTCATAGGTATCCTGGTCTGACATTGGCCTTTTTGTTGTTTCATCAAAGTAAGCCAAAATCAATCTGTGGTAACTCTGGGATTTGGGAATCATTGTGCAGGTCTTCTTTTCTGAGGACACGACACATGGATAACCAAACAAATCCCCCTGATCACACTTATCGTCTTCTTTTGCTTTTAAATGGACAAGGCGCTGCACTCATGTTAATAACTCATTTAAAACAGTGCCACATACAGAACAAGCTCAATAAGGTAAAGGCAGTCCCAGAGCCTTTTTGAGGCCAAGGGCAGTGGCTTGTTATCGGCTGTGTCTAGGGTACAGTACTTGGAGGCAGAGCCCAACCCTCCTCTCCCACTGCCTTTGACATGTACATACTGTACATCTCCAAAGTACCCATTTTTACACCTCCGAGGAGAAAAGTCATATAAAGTGCCTTTCCCATGTGCACAAGACTGGTAGCCACAGTTAGCAGAGTTTGGGTTACACAGGCTTAAAATACACAGTACTTTAACAACATTGTACCAAAAAAGTAGCAACGTATGTTTTCTGTACAGCGAACACAAGCACAGCTGTATTATCTCCAACATAATACTCATTGTAACACCTGGCGTTTAACATTCTTCCAAACGCAAGCACATTATTGCTACCTATTTTGGTTGTTTCAGTACACAGGAGTTCTAAAGCGATAAAAATCACACTGAAAAGCTATACTTGGACGTGATAAGACTAAACTGTGTTCAAAACAGGGATTACATGGAGCAGAGCCAAGCCAAACACTGGGTACAGCAATCTCTTTTTTAATATGTAGACATTTTGCAACCTTTCATTTCCTTCTGTTTGTACAACACAATGCACAAGTCAAAGGTATCAAACATTCATGAGATATTGTATGTGGGCGATTGAGGGTAGCCTTCACAAGAACTTTCCTACCACAAGCTGCTCGTGGCAAGGTATTTTGCTACTTCAGAATTACACAACAAAATTAAACTAGGGCATCAAGGCATTTCATCAACTGACAGTAGCATTGCGTTTAAACGTTGATATGTAACAACTGGCAAATCCCTTACGCCTAACTCATGTCCAGTTTAACCAACTGTAACCTTCTTCTTGTTGCCTAACTCCATAACCAATACAAAACTGTGGCTAAAAAGGCTCCCTCGCCATGAAAAGGGTTAAAGTAATACACAATCTACATTTGTATAGACAGAACTTTTGCCAAACCTGTAAGTCAGATAAGTATGCATCATTGCACAATAGATAAACTCCTTTCAACAGCCTCCCTCTGTGAATACAGCTTTGTAAGCCTTTTGCCACACCTATATACTGTATAGATCTACTCTTCTATATTCATACCTTGAATGAATGGCTCATTTTGTGCATCATACAATATTGATGCTGTCTTCTTGCTAGGTTCAAGTGCATTACACGGAAACTTGTGCTGGCTACTCAGCACAAGAAATTCTCATTAAGAATTAATTCCAAAAAAAATAAATTATTAAAGTCTATCAAAAAGGAATGTTTTGTTTAAACAACTGTTCAACACATAGTGGAAAAGGTGAGCCCGAACATTTCTAGGTTTTAACAACACAGTTTAGGAGACCCACAACAGTGCATATGGCATTAGCATGCACTATACTGCAACAATTGTTAACTCGCATAGGTAGAGTATGATATGTTCTTACATTTTTTGTGTATAAAAGCCAAGAAGACTGCAAATGCTGCTTATGCATAGGCATCAAAGTTTTAAAAAATGAAGGATTTCTTCCACATTAACTTTAAATTACTTTTTTAAAGTAGCTTTTTTTTTCACAAAAATGTCCATTCTGACTCTGAGATCAGTACATGTACTGCAGTTCTGCCTTCTGACAAAGGTATCTCTTCTAGTTTATGTAGTGCCCTTGTCATATTTGTTGAACGAGGGCTTTCTTGTGATAGTCAAACACATACTGTGCCAAACCCAGCTGTCTTTTTATGGAAAAGACAGAGTCAGATCCTTGTCAGCAGTTAGTTCTGTCACAGCCTGCTTGAAAATTCTATAACCTCAAAATCTTACGCCAGGCTATGACAAATGTGACCATCCTTGGCCCAGTACTGGCATTTTATGCTCAATATAATCAACTTACATCTATTATGTCACTTTACAACCTTTGTACATCACTTTAGAGGCAAGACTGTTATCACTCATGTTTACACTAGTATATAATGTAGCACTGAATCACTTCTTCAAGTGTCCATAAAACCATTTTTAAGTTAAACTTTAACTTCTTAACAAAGCGGGGTAAACACATGTTAACTTCTTTAAAACCAAATGCAAATTCTGTACAAATAGAAGCCTGCCCTTAAACTGTACACAGTAAGCATACATGTACTAACATTAAAATCTCCATAAAATCTCATCACATGGAATAAAAATGTAAGCTGGAGATAAACATTTTTTTACAATATGCACTACCAAGTGATACATGTAATATACAATCTTGCATTTGAGGAAAAATTACCCTTTGACCTCCCTGCTACCTAACCCCCTATCCACTAGAAACTGTGTCTGCTATGAGACCAAAATTTTATGGATCACTCAACAACTTTTATAGATAAAGAACAATGCTTCATTATATTCCAATAATGAAATCAAGGGTCACACAAATGCAATGTTGCTGCATGGAGTCTCACCGATCGCTTTGTGTTTTTTGGCCTTTGAAATAATAATTTTACATCCTGCACCATCTATTTCAATAATGAAATTGCAAACAAATGCAATTTTGGTCACTATACTGTATATACAGCCACTCAATGCTCATTGTCTTGTGGAAAGGGGGTCTTTCTCTGTATTGACAACGCCAATACAAATGTAGTGCCATAAGGCTACTCTAACAGGGAGTAGGTTGAATATTGCTAGTAAATTCTTCAGTTCTGAACACTGTGTCTTTCTTAGTCTCTACCAGCCTGAGTCCCATGCAGGCCGAACTCTACCCGAGGATTGGGGCCTGGGTTTGGTCGTGTGCAGCGGGGACCCCATGTCCACGGCGGAGCTTGTGGTGGCTCCAGTCCTCAACCTACT